>NW_027068448.1:0-250379 GCF_032884065.1 Artemia franciscana
GATTTCCGAACCACCTGTTTTATCCCCAAATCATTAGTGATGAGTGAAGATTTTTCAAAAAGTATCACATGGGGGGGGGGGGGTATTAAATATATGCCAACCTAAGGTAGAATCAAAGAAGTTGTTGGAACTATTTGACATGAATACCCTGTCTGTGTTTTTTTATGCTGTTGCGGCAATTTTTTTAGATTCTGATGGGTCTTGCCAACATAGTAATTTCCACAGTCACAAGGTATTTGATAGACCCCTCTTTGGCGAGTAAGTGGGGTTTTACCTTTACTGGAATTTAAGAAATAAATGATTTTAAAATTATTAGTAAAAATTACATAAAGATTATTTTTTGTGCAAAAATTTTTTAATTTTGTTCTGATTTGTGCGATATACTGAAGGTAGACAATAATTCAGGGCATATCAGTAGCCCCACATTGTGAAATTTCTTATTTGATTTTGCAAGAATATCTTTTTATTATACGGTTAATTATCTTATTGACAAAAGGAATGGGGTATCCATTGCCAAAAAGAATATCTCTGATGAAGTTTATTTCGGCATTT
Organism: Artemia franciscana; assembly: GCF_032884065.1. NCBI lineage: Eukaryota > Metazoa > Arthropoda > Branchiopoda > Anostraca > Artemiidae > Artemia > Artemia franciscana. The sequence continues at coordinate 553 of NW_027068448.1, forward strand.
ATATACGAATCGGAACAAATGTTCAGGGCACGATCAAAGAGGGAAGTTACAACTGCTCTTCTAACTTGTGGGGGGTGATTTGAATTAAAATGAAGATATTTATTGTTTTGTGTTGGCTTTCAATAGATAGAAAAATCCAGTTTATCAGCATTACGAATAATTAACACATCTAAGAACGGAAGTTAATTTTCAATTTTAACTTCTAGGGTGAACTGCAAATTTCGGTCATAAGATTTTCCCTATTGTTTCTACTTTTTATTTGTTTGCTATGCAAAGGCAGTATGGTCTTCGTCGCTATTTTCGTCTAGCCTATGGGGAGTAGGTGACCTAAGATATATTTTATTTTATTAGTCTAGGTAAAAAACATGCTAATATTATCGATCAAACAAAATTTTAGAATCCTGTAGAAATGAAAACCTTATTCCCAAGTCTTTAAGATATAAATTACATTTAAATACCCGGAAAGAAGCGTAATTTGCCCATACAGTAAAGTTAAAAACCTTAGTCCATATTATTAAGGACAAAAAACAAAGTAGATAACTTTTTTCAGAGAAAAAATCGCTGGAAACCTTTTTGCGGGAAAACCTGTCCACTGTTGATTTTGCTCAAGTTGTTAGATTGGAAAAGAGTTTGTTTAGCCATGATTTTTGTTTGTCCGAGGAAAGCCTCTATAAGAAGTTAGAAAGCTTGAGAAATGAATCTTCGACGAGAAACTGTATTTAGTCTCCAAGATTCACTCCTGGACCTGCTATAGTTAACCTCTCTTCTAAAACATTGAAGCCCCAGGAATTCGAAACACTGTAAAAAGGTCCGAAATTCTCTTTTCGACCGAAACAAGTTCCTGTGGCAGATATAGTTTCCTCTCTAGAGTCCGCTTTGCATAAACACTATACATCTCTTTCAAACCCCGATGAAGTTAGATCTGGTCCTATAAATGCCCTTTATAACAGCCAAAAACCGAAACCGAAAAACTTTATCCACACCGAAAAATTTACACGACATAAAATACTATCTAATTTCCCCAAAGACCCTTTTATTATAATAACTAAATCAGAAAAAAGCAATTCATTCCTTGTCATGAATATGACAGACTATGACAACAAAATTCTTTCGCATTTAAATGACACATTTACATATAAAACAATAACTCATGATCCTACTGATCAGTTTGTTAATATTATTATAAATGAATTAAAGCAGCTTAAACAAAATGTTAAAATCACCTCACGATTATACAATAAATTCCCACGTGGTGGTTTCTGTCCCAAACTCTACGGTTTCCAAAAAAACATAAACATGGTATTCTTTTAAGACCTATCGTATTTGTACTAAAGCCCCGCTGCCAATATTGGGAATTGACTTTGCACAACTTTCAAACCTTTATTGTATTCCCAAAATTCCTATATACGTAATTTGGCAGATTTAGTTAAAAACTTAGTAACACAAGTAATTCAGAAAACAAAATAATTAGCAGTTTTGACATTGTTTCTATGTATACAAATATAGATTTGACTATTTCTTAAGAATTATTAAAAAACAAAATAGAAAAAAATTACCACTTAATCGAGGTCTCAGCGACAAAAATTAATTGTGAAGTTTTAATGACTCTGGTTAAAATTTGTAAGAGGTTTCGAGATTTCAATTTCGTGATTATTTTTATCAGCAAAAAAATGGGTTACCCATGGGGGCACCTTTATCAGGCTAATGGCAAAAATTTATGTCGAGAACCTTGAAAATTGGGCATTAAATTCTTATTTTTTAAATCACGTCTATTTGGGTCGTTATATGGATGACGTAATTTCACTTTGGAATTATGGGGAAGCTGAATTTCGGGGCTTCTTAGATCATCTTAACACTTATGACCAAAATTTGCAGTTCCCCCTAGAAGTTGAAATTGAAAATAAACTTCCGTTTTAGATGTGTTAATTATTCGCAATGCTGATAAACTGGATTTTACTATCTATTGAAAGCCAACACAAAACACTAGATATCTTCACTTTAATTCAAATCAACCCCCACAAATTACAAGAGCAGTTGTATCTTCCCTCTTTGATCGTGCCCTGAACATTTGCTCCGATTTGTATATAAATGTAGAAATGAAATTTATCAGAGAGATTCTTTTTGGTAATGGATACCCCATTCTTTTTGTCAATAAGATTGTTACCCTTAGACTAAAAATACATTCTTGTAAAATCGAAGAAGATATTTCACAATGTAAGGCTACTGATAAACCCTCAAATATTGTCTATCTTCCGTATATCCCAGAAATCACAACAAAATTAAAAATATTTGTACAAAAAATAATTTGTATGTAGTTTTTACTAATAATTTTTAAATCATTAATTTTTTAAATTTCAGTAAAGATAAGACCCCAGTCACTCGCCAAAGAGGGGTCACACCCCAGACCCCAGTCACAATACCTTGTGACTGGAAATTACTATGTTGGCAGAACCCATCAGAATCTAGAAAAACGGCTACAACAGCATAAAAAAGACAGACAAGGTATTAATTTCAAATAGTTCCAATAACTACTTTGATTCTGCTTTTGGCTGGCATATATTTAATAATCCCTCCCACGCGATACTTTTTGAAAAATCTTCACTCATCACTAATGATTTGGAGATAAAACAGGTGGTTCGGGAATCCATCTAATCAGTTTCAAAATAAATTTTATTAATTCTTTGAACAGAGACTTAGGGGAGTACTCGCTAAATTTTTCATACTCAAATTTAATTAAAATGATCTTACAAAACATTTTACTAAACCGATTTATAATAGTTTTGAACCAGTTACGAAAAGGCCTTTGAGACAGGTTGCCAAAGATGCAAGGCTGGCTCTGAGAAATTCTATTTAATCACTTTGTTCTGCGTTGTTTGAATGAATTTATCACCTCACATTCTTTTTGTCAGTCCTGATTGAACTTCGATGAAGTAAAGATGCTAGGGCTGTTTTTAAAATCGTTTTTAAAAAACATTACTAGTTTTAATTCTCACATTTTAATGTAAGTTTGTTTATATATACGTATTTTTTTTTCTCTCTCTTTCTCGTATTGTGCTGAAGACGGCCGTTGCACATAGAGCCGAAATATTCACAAAATTGATATCCACTGTCTTGAAACGATTTTACCTATTGTTTCTAGTTTGTATATGTTTGCTATGGAAAGGCAGTGTGGTCTTCGTCGCTATTTTGATACAAATTTTGACTTAAAAATGAAAATCTATACATATATATATATATATATATATATATATATATATATATATATATATATATATATATATATATATATCATGAAAAGAGAAATCACCAATGCTACAGCACAAACACACACAAAAAAAAAAAAAAAAAAAAAAAAAAAAAAAAAAAAAAAAAAAAAAGAGAGAGAAGGAGAAAAGGAAGACTGTTTTCCTAAATTAGTGATTAATATAGACCAGCACTTGAATGAAGCCTTAACCCTACTCATCCATACAATCACATAGGTCAAACAGTATAGCCACACACAATCAACCGTAAAGAATAATCCATGGACAGGCAGTCATGTCGTCAATAAGTATAAGTCGTCATTTACCGAACAATAGAAAAAATAATATAGACAAATAATTCAGAGGCAACACCCAACATAAGGGCTCATCAGGAGAATACACTGGCCTATATAGGGTTTCGCCACTCTAAATTCTCTACCCAGCACAGTGTTGTGGCTACCACAGAATATCCATGGCATCCCCGCGTCAGGTATCACCCCCAAAATACATGCCTATGAAAAAAAAACAGCAAATGTAAAACAACCAAGTAAAACCAAAACAAGCTTATCCTGTTAATATATCCCTCCCTTTAGCAACAATAGGTAAACTAAATATTATAAATTTTACCAAATCACAAATATTAACACATTGCAAAAAACCTGAATGAACTAAACAATTATAGAATTCATCTTTACCATGTGGCTAATTTTTAAAAAAATGTGCTCAATTAGAAACACAATTCAAAAAAAATGGCGCTGTGACAACATTTCTCGAACCTCCGAAATTAGTTAAAAATTTCTTTAAGTATTTATAGATAATTCTTTTGATATTTATTTAAAAGTTCGTTATAATGAAAACTAAATTTTTTAAATTGCCAAGTTAATTTATTTGCAGAAAAACCTCTTGATATCAATTTTTGGCTTAAGATTTTACATCTATTTTTAAAATCAATATAATTACTACAAATCCTTGCATAACGAAGTAACTGCGAGAAAAACGCTGAATATGTGATATTTGAGTGTATATTACTTTCAGGGAATGGGAAACTAATCACTTCAAAATCAAAATCATCCGTTTTATTATACATTTTAAAACTTAATTTATTATTATCACAAATATTAATATTTAAATCTAAGAAATGATCTTCATGACCAGCGCCATGACTAGGCTCAAGAATAAGCTCTGATGGATATATATTTTTAGAAATATCAATGAAATCCTTACAATTTAAGACCAAAATATCATCTAAATATCTTTTATTATTTGACAAAGCATGTTTTAAATTAATTGGATTATTCTTATCCATCATATATTTATATTCTAGTTGACTTAAAAACAAGTCAGCTATAAATGGGCTGGAATTCCCCCCCATGGGAATTCCCATAATTTGCTTGTACAAATCACCCCCCAATCTTATATAAGTATTGTATAAAACAAATTCCAATAACTCAAAAATCATATCCAAGCTGTAACATCTCAAGTTAACTGTAGTATTAAAGCAGTTTGTCCATATGGCTTTTTTATTATAACTGTCTATTTTTAAGAACCTTTTACTAGATAAGAGGAAAGATTTCTTTATAACAGTTTTTAAATTATCAAACACTAAATTAAGTGATAAATTAGTATACATTGTCGCAAAATCGAAAGACTCAATTCTTTTAGCTGAAACCATTGTTAAAGAATCTATCACCTGCAGTGAATTATTAACACTCCAATATGGATTAAAATTCGAAAATTTTTTAATACCAGAACAATAGGTTTTAAGTTTATTTACAATTTCCTTTAAAATTAAAGAGAGGTCAGTAGCAGCAATGCGGGCTGGACATTTAGCTGCTCCAGCAATAAACCATGGTTTAGGGGGATTCTTATGAAATTTTACAGTCCAATATAGGAAAGGGAACTTTTTATCATTGTCATTTATTTTAATATTAAAATTTTTAAAAAGTATTTCTTCAGTCTTTTCAATTAAATTCTCATCCTCTATATTTACCTTTTCATAAACATTGGTTGTGCATAACTCCCTTTTTAAGATATCACAATACAGCTTCTGACAAATTATGGCAAAATTATTATTAGCTTTATCTACTGGCACAATTACAAATTCATTCTTTAGATTAGCAATTGCTTGTTTAATCTTCGCATTATAAAATAATGATTTAGTGTTACTATTTTTTAAGTTAGAATATATTTTATTTCTTACTCTACTAATAATTAAATTCTTCCAACTTTGAAAACTCTCTTTATTTTTATTCTCTTTCTTACACCACTTATCAATAAATAAATCAAAATCATTTTCCAAGCCATCAAGAACACTCGATGGTTTCAGATGATGAGAAAGACGGAAATTAGCCCCTTTATTCATTATAATTTGAAGATCATCTTGCTTTATTATTGACAAGTCCCCTGTTATAACAACCCTGTAACGTCATTTATATGACGTCATATATATATATATATATATATATATATATATATATATATATATATATATATGTATATATATATATATATATATATATATATATATATATATATATATATATATATATATATATATATATATATATATATATATATATATTTATATATAAGTTGTTTGTCAACTGATGTCATGTTTGTCGACGGACGTCATTATAAGGATTGAGCATTATGACGTCATTTATGTATTTTGTATGTTTGTATATAAAGTCAAAGGCTTTGTATATGACGTCATTATAAGAAAGCGTTTCAAAGAGAATTTTTTGTATAGATCTTAAAATGACAGAAGAAACAGCCGAGGAAGCTGCCCAAAGAAAAACTAAAAGAAAAAACTAAAAAAAGGAAAAAATTAAGAAAGGTAAAAAACTAAAAAGAAAAAAAGCTATAAAACTAAAAAAGCTACAAAACTAAAAAAATGAAAAAACTAAAAATGAAAAAAAATAATGCAAGTTTTTTGGTACGTTTGAGGGTTTGCATTTTTTTTTTGTATGTTTGAGGGTTTGCATATGACCTCTGAAAAATAAAATTAAAGACCGGGACACAAATGACGACCGGGATACCGGGACACGGGGAATATAAATGACAACCGGAACACTCAAAGAGAAATTACAGACTGGGACAAAAATGGCGACCGGGACATCGGGAATATAAATGACGACCGGGACACAGGGACACACCTAAAAAGGGGACGCCGGGGGGCACAGGGGCCCCCCGTCATATAAATGACGACGGGGACAGCAAAGCTCAAGGGTAATCATTAGAAGAATGCGGTATAGATCTGAATACAAATTGTTTTTCCCATGGACAATTCTATGTTGCATGTTCAAGAGTCGCTAAACCTGACAATCTATTTATATGCACAGACAATGGGACAGCGAAGAATGTTGTATATTTGCAAGTTTTACGTAGTTAAAAACATATATACATATATATATATATATATATATATATATATATATATATATATATATATATATATATATATATATATATATATATATATATATTTCTATCTATATTCAGAGATGGGACAAAGGGACACAACTACAATGGCGCGTAACGACTTACGCGCGGGGGGGGCGCGAAACGCCCCCGCCATTTAGGTGTTGGTGTGGCGCGAAGCGCCACACCAACAGCTAGTGTAGCTATATAAAAATGAACTTAAAATCACAGTTAGCTCTTCCCATCTTACATCTTATCAGAGTTGGATTTGACAATGAGTCTATAACCAAGGCAGTCAAATAGATTGCAATCCAGACCGTGCAGTTTTTCTTGGGATATGCTGCTGCGCCTGTCAAGGTTCAAGGTTCTTTTATTATAACCAATATATACAAAATATTAGGTAACTCAAGGCTGAGAGTATAGCTCGAATGCAATTGAGCTACCTTTAAGAAACATTAAATATGCACAAAAAGTAAAAATAAATACTTCTCTTAACCAATCTTGGCAGAAATAAATAAAAAACAAATACCATGCCGTACGATACCACTTCCATCCTCCGCGCACCATCCTGAGACACAATTAAATTTACAACTTAAAACCAAGTGAGTCATAAGACATCTGGAAGCCTCATGGGCGAACCCCGGAGACCAACTCAATACTTAAAAAAATAATAAACATCCTTAAAAGAAAAAAAAACATTTTTTCATATTATTTAGATTTATAAATTTCAATCAGCACTCTTTTCAGCTTCCGTCTTATAGTATCTATGCTTACATTCAAATCAATGTCATTTTTCAATCTTTCCCAATGTAGAGGAATCAAATACCTCAGGCAAAAACGCGACCTCTCTGTAACTACCTTAGGAGTCCGCAGATTATATTTACCACGGGTTTCAACTTGTGAAGATGAAGGAGTTTACAGCCTTTCATGCTGTAAACTGCAACGAACATCACACTATGATGACTCGGAGATATTCCCCTTTCCTATGAAAACTGTCCAATCCATCTGTCACATTAACCAGGATATGCAATCTATCTTGGTTAACTGACTGGGGAGCAATGAACAGAAACTGACGATAAGGCTCGAAATCTTGCAAAAGTAAGCCGTTTTTGGAATAGGTGATGCCATGGATGTTTCGTAAAGGTTTTTGCGCCCCGTAGTAATTTCAGACACAGAATCTTCACTAGAAGCGTCTTCGCTATTCTTTGACCCCCTTTTGGTTTTTGATATTGGCCGAGCATCATTTTTTGCTAGAGTTTTATCTTTTCTGAGTGCTAGCCTTTTGATTATTTCATTAGAAAAGAGGTTTTTACCAAATCTGTCAGCTTTTTTTTGCATTATCTTTTGGTATCAAGGAAGTACTTTCATGATTCTTAGCTGCCACCGGAGTATTCTTTTCAATTTCTGATGCTTGATTTGAATTGCCTTTTTGTTTTTATCGCTATACGCTTCTAAAAGGTAGAAGCCTTACTCTTCCATGGATCTAGCAACTTCAACTGTTTTGTAGAGTGTTTGCTGGATGGCCAGCGGCTATTTTGTTGTTGTCTTTGTTTTCCTCCACTTTTCTCTGGCTTTTCTCTATAGAGAGGGCAAATTTATGTCTCACTTATTTCGCCAAGAATCCTAGTAACTCCAACGCATAGTCCATGAAACCACTCATCACAACAGTCACAGCCAACCATAAACTGATTGTTATGTGGCAACTGGCAAACATACCACAACTTGTTTGAATCGTGTTCACTTTGCCAATACTCCTCACTTTCACAAGGTTCATCATCATTTCCTTCAATATTTCTTTTTTTTCTTGTCCTTTCTCCCTCTCGCCTTTCAAACAATCTTTTTGATGTTATTTCTTCACTGCTTCTTGTTCAGTAATAGATGTGGAGCCAGATTCCTGAAAGTCAGATTCAAGCTTAAATGTTACCGAAATGCTTGGAGAAGTACTCATCAGGCCATCTTCAAGTTTAGGAAACATGGCAGGGTCTGATCTGCCAACTTCCTTAATGTCACTTGGTAAAGCGTCGAAAATTTCTGTCTTACTGCCATGAATAGCATTGAGCCATTGCTGATCCCACATGACATCGGATTCTCTTTACAACCTTTTCATTTCAATACTTATATACAAATTGTCAGATCAGGTACATCAACTTCATCTTAAGTAAAGCGCCACCCCAACAGCTAGTATATATATATATATATATATATATATATATATATATATATATATATATATATATATATATATATATATATATATATACATATATTTATATCATGAAAAGAGAAATCACCAATGCTACAGCACAAACACAAAAAAAAAAAAAAAAAAAAAAAAAAAAAAAAAAAAAACAAAAAAAAAAAAAAAAAAAAAAAAAAAAAAAAAAAAAAAAAAAAAAAAAAAAAAAAAAAAAAAAAGGAGACAGAAGGAGAAAAGGAAGACTGTTTTCCTAAATTAGTGATTAATATAGACCAGCACTTGAATGAGGCCTTAACCCTACTCATCCATACAATCACATAGGTCAAACAGCATAGCCACACACAATCAACCATAAAGAATAATCCATGGACAGGCAGTCATGTCGTCAATAAGTATAAGTCGTCATTTACCAAACCATAGAAAAAATAATATAGACAAATAATTCAGAGGCAACACCCAACATAAGGGCTCATCAGGAGAATACACTGGCCTATATAGGGTTTCGCCACTCTATATATATATATATATATATATATATATATATATATATATATATATATATATATATATATATATATATATATATATATATATATATATATATATAAAATAAAAAAATAAACAGATAAAATAACTTCTAAGAAGCCAAATAATTTTTAAAATTTTTTTTTTTACAAACCGAATGAGTGGCACCTTCGAGCTAATTCGGGCAACTTATTCCACACAATTTGACTTGCAATTAAAGGATTAAAATCTAGGGGAATTATAAATATTGTGTATGATTAGATCAAAATCATTAGATCTGATTTCTATAAATTTGACTCAAAAATACCTTCAACATTTCTTGATAAGTCATTCCGCAAGCAGTAATGCAAATTACTAGACATATACATAGCAAGACCTTCTTAGCCATCTTGCAGCGGTTTACACGTTCCATTTTGGAGCTATGGATATCCAATAGCACTTCATTGCAAGAATCCAAAAACGTCTCGATAATGTCTTAAACTATCTATTGACGAGGAGAGACCCTGAATGTTAAGCTAAAGTACAGTCAGAGAATAATTTCCTTTGTTAGCTTCCTCTGCCTGAGTATATTAGGGTTTAAGGTACGATTGCCTCTAATGGTTAGCCTGCGGTCAGACTTAAGCTTTTCTCGGAGAAAAGAGGATATACTAGAATTCATTTTGGGGAAAAGGGTCTAGCAATGAGGCAAAACTTTTTATTTTTTGGAATATTATACATTCACTCCCAGAAAAGTCCCACTGACTGCCTCGAGCGATAATGTAAAGGGATGGAAGTATCGGATTCTAATTTCAAACAGATCGTTGTAACGAACTGTAAGTAAGGAGCAACCCGGTTCAATAATAACCGAAACTCTAAAATTGAATTTTGATAGCAATTAATGCATCAAAAGATTTGGATTATTTGCTGATTTTAAATACGTAAGTATCAACAACTTTAGCCCTACTCATCAAAAGCTACTACTCTGAGAAAATTTACCCTATTTTCGAATATATAGCAAACACCCTGTAAAAGTAATAGAATCTTAATGACGATCATCCCATCAACCTTACTGTATCAACCTTACTAGGTTTCCAGCTCATATCTACAAAAATATGGATTTTTTTGCCAGAAGAAAGATCAGGGGCGCCTGCTTATTTGTTTTTTTTCCAGGGGTGACTGTATCAACCCAGTGGTCCTAGAATGTTGCGAGAGGGCTCATTCGAACGGAAATTAAAAGCTCTAGTGCCCTTTTTCAATGACTAAAAATTGGAGGGAAACAAGGCCCCCTCCAAAGCTCTTTTTTCCCCAAAGTCACCGGATCAAAATTTTAGAGATAGCCATTTTGTTCGCATAGTCGTAAAATCTAATACCTATGTCTTTGAGGACGACGTAATCCCCCACAGTCCCCGAGGGAAAGGCTGCAAGTTATGAACTTTACCATTGTTTACATATAGTGTTGGTTACACGGAAGTATTCAGACGTTATCAGGAAGATTTGTTCCAGGAGGAAGAGTCGAGGGAAAGGGGTACGTGGGAGAAATTTTTCATGGAGGAAGAGAATTTTTCATGGAGGAGATGATGTGTTTCCCAAAATTATTTGAAAACGATCAGAAAATTAAATAAAGAACAAGTTTTTTTATACTGGAAGTAATGAGAAACATTAAAGCTTAAAATGAACTGTAATTATTACGTATATGGGGGTTCATCCCTTCGTCAATACCCCGCTCTTTACGATATAAGTTTTTTTTTAGTACTTTCAAAAGACCTATTTATTCTAATTTAACGGCCTTTGTGATTCAGGGGTAATTCTTAAAAAATTGGAACAAAATTCGAACTTTAGCGTAAAGAACTAGGTTATCGACTTGGGGACGAACCCCCTCATATACACAATAATTTTGGTTTTTTTTAAGTTCTAATGTTGCTCCTTACTTTCAGTTGAAAAACTTGTTTTGTATTTAATTATTTCAGAGAAGAGGGCAAATTAGAATAACTGCAGTAGAAAACGGTGAATTATGCAATGTATTTAGATTGTCTTGGGTACATAAAAAAAATTAGGGACTTTTATAGGCACTTTTCTAGCTGGGTAGCGGATATTTTATATCTTGAAAAATGTCAATTTAGTGAAAAGTTTTAAAAACTGATAGCTCAAAATAAGGAGTTTGAGATTTTTGGTTATATCCCCTGACTGTAAATTCAAGGCTAGTGCCTTCTACAGACTCTGCAAACGGCAAAGTATAATGGAACTATTTTGATTAGATGAGTTAAAAACAATAAAATGTAGCTGAAAGAGCTTTAAATAGCCCTTGGCTCCCTTTTCCCTCGGCCCCTATAGCTCCCTTGGTTAGAAATTCTCAAGCCTAATTTTTCATCGTTTTAGTTTGCACTGGGAGGTTGTATGCTACAATTGATCACCTAATTGGTCATAATCATGGTTGGCAAAAGAGCAATTAAACTCTCCAGAGAGACTTTATAAAATGTTGCCTATAATTATGAAGTGGTGGAGACCTGACGCGACGGATTTGCCTCCAAATACGGAGAAAAGGCCTTGGCGGGACGATAATGCTTACAGCAGTTTTCCTCCCGAAGTTATCAGAACCATGAACATGGCAATGAGTAAGTAACACCCCCGCAATCGAACATTTGGTGGGTTTTTCGCTCCGTTTCTATGTGTAAGATTAAATAATAAAAAGTTTTTTAACTGCAAGCAAGGAGTGACATTAAAACTTAAAACGAACAGACATTATTCCGTACATGAAAGGGGTTGTCCCCTCCTCAACGCCTCACTCTTTCCGCTAAAGTGTTTTATTGTTTTAAAGGAGTTGTGAAAAAGAGTCATACTTTAGCGTAAAGAACGGGGCGTTGGGGAGAGGACAACCCTTTCATATACGGAATAAATTCTTTTTGTTTTAATGTGGCTCTTTGGCTCTTTACTTGATGTTAAAAAACCTTTTTTTTGTATTTAATTTCTGAACGTTTTGAAATAATGCATGTTTTGATTTTTGACCCACCGCAAATGAATGATTAAAACGAAATTTGCAGAACAATTTTTTCGCTAATGTTTGACTATGTCACAACTCTTTTTTCCAAATAATAAAAAACTTTAGCGTAAAGAGGGAGGTGTTGAGGAGGAGACAGCCCCTTTCATATACGGAATAATTTCTGTTGCTCCTTATAATAATTTTAATGTTGCTCCTTACTTGCAGTTAAAAACAACTTTTTTTATATTAGTTTTAAACGTTTTTGAATTAATGAATGATTGATTTTGGCTCACCGAAGCTGAATAATTAAAACAAATCACGTAGTCATTGCGCTATAGTGTGACTGTTTGTCACATTTCTACTTTTTGAAACAATAAAGAGCTTAGCGTAAAGAGCGAGGCTTTGAGGAGGGGACAGCCCCTTTCATATACAGAATTTTTTTTTGTTTTAAGTTTTAATTTTGCTCCTTACTTGCAGTTAAAAAAGCTTTTTATTATTCGATTTCTGAACATTTTTGAATTAATGCAGGTTTCAGTTTTTGCTCACCATACATGAAGAATTAAAACGGAGCTTGCACATTAATTTTATTTATTTTTTTAACTAATAGTAATTTTAAAGTAACCTAAGTTTGATTTTTTTTTTTTTTTAGTTTCTTAGCAATGACTCCTGAATCACAAAGCCTGTTTAATTTGAACAAAAACCTCTTTTAAAGTAAAAAACTTTAGCGTAAGAGCGGGCTATTGAGGAAGAGCAACCCTTATAAATATGTAATATTTTCTGTTTGTATTAAGTTTTAATGTTGCTCATCACTTTAATTTAAAAAAAACTTATTTATTTATGTAATTACTGATCGTTTGTTAAATAATTTTGTGAAATACATTTCCTCCTCCAAGGAAAAATACATTCCCCCACGCGAAATTTCTCCCTGGAAAGATTATCCGACGTAGCTCAAATTTGCAATATTAACGAAACTAATTTTGTAAGGCATAGTAACAGAATGACCAAAGAGAATGACCACTTTTTATATGAAAACGTTAGTCATAAGCTGAGCAATTCTCAAATGACTAAAATGAATGAGTGAACAAAAGAAAAGATCTTTGCCCTCAGACAAATCAAGCTCATTTAAAGAACAGAACTTCATAGTGACATTAATGCTTTTACTAAAAAAATCAGAACAAAGATTGGCCAGCGTAAATTCAATGTTAATGTGTTTTCAGTATATTGAGTGGCACATGCATATTATACCAAACACATTCAAGAATTGAAATAAGGTTCATCTTAAAGAAATATATCAAAATATGATGACAGCATTATATTTTAGTTACAAAATAATAGAAACTACAACAAAAAACTTAACCCAAATACTAACTCTATACAGTAAGTATTTAATTACAATATACCTACATCGTATTTCAAGTCACTGAGCAAAGTGAGTTGTCTCCAAACAGAAAGGTAAACCTGTTTTTCGCATATTTGACTTCTTAATTGTGTTTGATCTAATATGTAACTACCTATTGAGCTTTTGCATAATATAAAAAAAATGCCTTTTCTTTTATAATCTTACAGTTGTACATTCTTTAACTTGCCAACCCCCCTTCCCTCCGTGAAAACAAAATGTTTTTGTTGTCAATAGAAATTGATAGTAAATAAAATAAAAAATAATTGTCTCAAATGAATTTAGTTTCTGAACTGTTTTAGCATTGTTCATATCTTCTGCTTATTTAAGGTACCAACGTAGAAGTTAAAACTTCGTTGGCTTATCCCTGGCCTTAAATCATACGATTGCCCGTACAATTTTGGAATTTATCGTTTAGATTATGCATCTGGTTGTTTAATTATGCATAATTATGAATTATATAATATATATGCAGCTCATTTTATATATTGTCAATGAATTTTGACACCCATAAATTATGTTTTATGTTATTGTTTCGTTACAGTTGATTCAATTAACAGGTATATGGAAAAGAAAGAGGCAATGCGTGAATAGAAAAAAATATAAAAAGTTTTTCAACTGAAAGTAAGGAGCAGCATTAAAACTTGAAACTTACAGAAATTATTACGCTTATGAGGGGTTCACCTCCTCCTAATACTTCACTCTTTAGGTTAAAGTATTTTTAGTAATTTCAACTATTTATTCTACGGTCTTTGTGATTCAGGGGTCATTCTTAAGGAATTGGGACAAAATTTAAGCTTTACTTCAAGATCAAGGTATTGAAGAGGGGGCGAACCCCCACTCATATACATAGTAAAAACATACGAATATAGAAGTTCGTTATACAAGTTAATTCCTAAGTTACGTATATTTTACTAATATAAACGTTCATACAAAATTAAAGGTTATTGTTCCCTTTTTAAGTAACCATAAAACTGGAGGGTAGCTAGGTCTCCTCCCCTGCTCCTTTTTTTCTTAAAATTGTTCGATCGAAACTATAAGAAGGCCATTTAGAAAAAAACTTAATTAATATGTAAAATTTTTTATTATTATTCATGTGCAGCGAGCCAAAATCAAAACATGCATTTATTCAAAAAAGTTCAGAAATTATATAAAAAAAAACAAGTTTTTTAAACTGAAAGTAAAGAGCGATATTAAAACTTAAAATGAAAAGAAATTACTCCGTGTATGAAAGGGGCTCTTCCCTCCTCAATGCCCTAAACTGTTAAAGTTTTTTACTGTTTTAAAAAGTAGAGTTGAGAGAAAGAGTCAAACTTTAGCGTAAAGAGCGGAGCGTTGAGGAGGAAACAGCCCTTTTCATATACAGAGTAATTTCTGTTCTTTTTAAATTTTAATATCACTTTTTACTTTCAGTTTTAAAAACTTGTTTTTGCTTAATTAATGCTAACTAATAACAAATTCTAATAACGTCCTCAGTAAACCCGTTTTAAGCAAAAGATCCAAAAATAAATGTGGAAATTATTTAAATATTAACTTTATTTCAGTAGAAGACGGATTCATTTATTTAAAGAGAATTTTTGCATCTAAAAATAACATAGATACAAATGTAAAGAGGAATAGTGTGCTTGTAATTAAGATAAGCAATTGATCTTTGTGCTTACATATTGTGGGCCGCTCTTACAGCGTCTTCTTTTTGGAGGAACATTCTTAAGGTCTTGTTCTCGGGGTTCTTGTAGCAATTCATTTTATTTAACTTCAAATGCCCCTTTATGTTGTCTCTTATATTTTTCTTTTGAAGTACAATTTTCAAAACTTCCACATAAAAATAAAATTACAAATAAAATATGAAACTATAAGAAAAGTTGTATATCTCTTAGAACAAGTATATTAATTTAGAAAAATCAAAATGATTTTTGAAATTTTTTTTTGATGTAATTAATAAAAGACTTTCTGTATATTTTTATCCGACTTCTAGATAGAAGATTATTAATTGAATTTTGAGCTTGCCATTATGATAAAATATCACTTATTCTTTCTAGGTTGACGTTATATATGAATAAATTGGAGATCGTGACAAAATAATATATTGAAAAATAATAACATTTTCATCAGAAGTCAGACAAATTATTACATTTACTGGCAGATAAATTGTTTAAACAAGTATTCATAAGTAGTTGGGGAAAATAAACAAATAATATATTGTAATACCCAAAAAACTTGACTCGCCTTCCTAGGATCGCAGAAAATTTCGTCTAAAATCCCAACAAGAAATGGGTAAGGTAAAATTGATGATAATACTATCAAACAGTTAGTGGTAACGAACTGTAGTAAGGAGCGATAGTAACCAAAACTCTAAAAAATTGAAATTTGAAAATGAAAAAAATTGAAAAATTTGATACCAATAGCTACATCAAAAGAATTACATTTTAATGCTGATTTCAAATGTTCAAGTTTCATCAAGTTTAGTATTACCCATCAAAAGTTACAAGCCTGAGAAAATTTGCCTTATTTAAGAAAATAGGGGAAAACACACCATAGAATCTTAACGAAAATGACACCATCAGATTCAGCGTATTAGAGAACCCAATTGTAGAAGTAGAAGCTCCAATTATAGAACCTCCTATCTACAAAAATATGGAGTTCTGTATTTTTTGCCAGAAGGCAGACCACGGATGCGTGTTTATTTGTTTGTTTGTTTGTTTGTTTTTGTTTTTCCCCAGGGGTGTTCGTATCGACCCAGTGGTCCTATAATGTTGCAAGAGGGGTCATTCTAAGGGAAATGAAGAGTTCTAGTGCCTTTTTAACTGACCAAAAATATTGGAGGGCACCTAGGCCCCCTCCCAAACTAATTATTTACCAAAATCAACAGATTAAAATTCCGAGATAGAAATTTTATTCAACGTAGTCGAAACACCTTATAACTATGTCTTTGGGGACGACTTACTTCCTCAGAGTCCCCGTGGGAGGGGCTACAAGTTACAAACTTTGACCAGTGCTTACATATAGTAATGAATATTGGAAAGTGTACAGACGTTTTCAGGGGGATGTTTTGGTTGGAGCTCAGAAGAGGGGGATATGTTGGGGGAACTTTCCATCGAGCAATTTGTCATGGGGGAAGAAAATTTTCATGAAGAGAGCGCAGGATTTTCTAGCATTATTTACGAAAAAACAATAAAAAATAAATATGAAAAAGTTTTTTTAACTGGAAGTAAGGAGCAGCATTAAAATTTAAAGCGAACAGAAATTATTACGCATATAAGGGGCTCACCTCCTCCTAAAACCTCCCTCTTTACGATAAAGTATTTTTAGTAATTTCAATTATTAATTCTACGGCTTTTGTGATTCAGGGGTCATTCTTAACGAATTGGGACAAAATTTTAGCTTTAGTGTAAAGAGCGAGGTTTTGACGAAGGGGTGAACTCCCTCATACATGTAATAAAAAGATGAGAATATAAAAATTCGTTACGTAAGTTAATTTATAAGTTACGTAAATCTTTTACTAATAAAAACATTCCCAAAAAATTGAAAGTTCTAGTTGCTTTTTTAAGTAACCAAAAAATCGGAGGGCAACTAGGCTTCCTCCCCCGCTCCTTTTTCTCAAAATCATTCGATCTAAACTATGAGAAAGCCATTTAGCCAAAAAATAGATATGCAAATTTTGTTTTCATGATTCACCTGCGGAGAGGCACAATCAAAACATGCATTGATTGAAAAATGTTAATGTTTAACGGAAAGTAAGGAGCGGCATTAAAACAAAACGAACAGAAATTACTTCGTATATGAAAGGGGCTGCCTCCTCCTCAACGCTCAGCTCTTTACGCTAAAGTTTGACTCTTTCTCCTAGCTCTACTTTTTAAGAAAGTAAGAAACTTTAGAGTAAAGAGCGGGGCGTTGAGGAAGAAGCAGCCCCTTTCATATACGAAGTAATTTCTGTGGTGCATCTTCTGACCGGATAATGCTATACACATTTGGTACACCACTCGTTTGGTAATCAATTCGCCAACAGCTGTAGAACAAATAATATAGTAGGAAGAGAGGAGAATCACCAATAATAATAAAAATTGATTTCCTTCCCATAGTAGATTGGCTATTACTGATCACTGTAGGCAGTGGTTACTGTTTTATGGCCTACTGGATTCGTGATGAACGACAAGCCCAGTGTTTAATGATTATGATAATCTTTTTTATATATCTTATCCTTTATTTTGTGAGCCCTAACAAGGACAACCTTCACTTTCACGATCACTAGAACCTTGTGGCGTCTGGCATCCTTGTGTTTTCGAGTCTTGTCCCAGAAAGGATATTACCAGTCGCATATGGGATTTTCATTGTAATCTTTTCAATTGGGGGCGTGGTAATATCTTATGCCATCGTCTCGAAAGGAAAAAATCCACCAGCTGATGTTTAGTTTTTATTTATTGTTTTATTGAATATATCCAACTTCTTTCTAAAAAAAAAGAAGAAAAACTGCCCTTTCTTGAAAGTGCATTATGCTGTAACGTTGTGCTATGCTTACAGGAGAATTTCCTGACAGCTTCCTCTGTCTCTCTACTAAAACTAACTGACTACATCCAACTATTTGCTGTGCCTGCTATCTCTTTGGGAAGAGGGAGACCGTCAGAAGGGGTTAGCGTTCTTGTCAACTTTCGCCTTACTACCAAGCTGGTAACTAAAGACGAACATTACATAGCTGGGAAAATTGGGGATAGTTATGTGTTCTCCCTCTATCTCCCAACGGACTACCGTGATCTTGGCTTAGGAAAGCAGTGATACATGTACCAAAGAGGTCCAGTCTGTCAAGGAATTTTAAGATAAGTATGGTTTGCTTATCGTTGTGGGAGACTTCAATTGTGAATTGAATGACAATGCTAATGCAAGGACTCAAATCTCTTTACCCGCTTCTGCTGATCTGTAACCTGTCTTGAACGATTGCTCCTTCACCTTTGTCCATAATTCAGGCTCTACTTGCTCTTTGAATTTCTTTCTCTGTTCTAACAATATATAACTACTCCATAATTTTCACGTTGAAACCGGCATATCAGCTTGCGATCATTTTCCCATTAACTGCTCATTCGAAGTCAATAATGTTGAGAATAAGTAAGTAAGACGGCACTAGACCATTAAGGTCCAAACCGCCGTTGGTGATCTCCGTTTCATGCCCCTTCAGCCAGGAAGTGCAAAGGGGGGTTTGGGGCCAACCATCCTGTGCTTTAACACACCCTTCCTGATGTTGATAATAGGTCCCCAAGTAAAAGAAAGTGGTATTCTAAGTCCGAATGGAACAAAATTGACTCAACTTCATTGACAGTATTTTGGCAAAAATTAAAATACAGTTCTAGCTCCTTCAGCAGAATACGGATATATTAGCTAGCGAAAAACCTATTCTGTTAAACATGTACTGTTCTAAGCTTACTCATGCCATATGCTGCGCAGAAGCTGCTGCTGTGCCTAAACGCGTTGCATCTGAAGTTCGTAGATGGTCTCTTAACCCCGGGCTTGTACAAACATGTAAAACTTCTAAATTCTGATTTCGCATTTAGAACGCTTGTGGAAGACCTCAGTTTGGTGTTGTTAATGATGTTTGACTTTATACTAAGCGTATTTTTTCTAAAATCCCTAGTAAACATAATACAGACGCTATAGATAAATGTAGTGATAGGCTGTTAGAAAACCCTAATGAGATATGGCTTTTCATTGGCAAAATGAAAGCCGATTGCAAGTGAAATGACTATACCTCACCCTCTCACCATGAATGGGTCAAATATTACACTACTGAGTTTTCACCCCCTGATGTCACTTTACAAGATGCATTTTCCTCAGCGCTGGATACAGCCTTAGGTGATTGTGAATCTGGTCCAGAGTTCATGATAAACCTAAGAAAAATTAGTCAATGTATTATGAAACTTAAAAAGAAATATTCAGTGGAATTGACCAGTGTGACATGCATCTAGTACATGGAAACTTAAATCTGCTACACTATTTGAGAAAACTGTTCTAGATAATATTTCATAGTGGGTTAGTTTAGATTTTGTTTTGTGCTGGTATTGAGACCCCTGTGCCTAAGAAAGGAAAAGATAAAAGTAAATGTAGTTCTTACCGACCAAGAACTGTTTCACCAGTAATTCGTAAAGTATCAGAGCTGTTAGTTATTGGTGAGATTAACCGACTTTGTTCCATGCCAGACAATAAGTTTGACTTTAAAAGGCTACAGCCGTAAACATGTCCACCGAGTTATTGCAAATGTTATGTTAGACGTGGAAGAAAATAAGGATATTGTTATTATGGCTGGTCATGATTTATCACGGGCTGTTGATTTGGGGACACATCTTCAGCTAATGCTCAGTGCAAACCACCGAGGGCTTGATCGCTCAATCCTACGTGTTTACAAACATATATATAGTAAACTTCATTTATTTTGTTAAAGTACCTGTTCAAAAAGATTTTATTGTATCAGAGACTATATTTCGTGTTTGGAAAGGTATTAGGCAGGGCGGAATGTCATCGCCTCCTTTTTATAATAACAGCGTGCTAGAGGCTCAAAAGAAAGGTAAGACATCATTTTTTTTCTAGGCCTTGATTTATCACTTTTAAATCATGCTGACCAGATCCTGAGCCTTAGTCAGACCATTTCTGGCATTAAAGAAAAAATTTTTATTTTATGTTCCGAATATGGGAAAATAGGGCTGACGTTTACTGCTGAAAAGAGTTTAGTTATTTCAATTGTTATGTCACACAATCGGTCCATCCCCAATATCGTTTGTCTTGATGGTCATCCTGTTAAACTTTCAACAAGCATAAATTACCTGGGATTACCCATTGGAAGTGACCTAAAGCATACTCTAGCACTTTTATTAGAGTTTCTAGGTGCAAAGCTTCGTAAGGCATACGGCCTACTTTTATCTTGTAAAGCACGTCATAAAAGGAGTGGGCTTTCTAAAATTTATGACGCGTTTTCTTGGCCCCATTTGTTAGCTTTGTCGCCTTTTTGGAATGTTTTAGTACGTCAGATAAAAGAGCTTGTCAATCAATTTTCTTTCGGTATAACAAGTTCCTACTGGGCGTACCTCTTTGGGCCAAAAACCGGCCCTTGGTTTCTATTAATCTAGTCGTTGATCCGTATGTTGTTGTCGTGGAGCGTAGATTGCGTTTTGAACAGAGTTTGGATACTTCAAATAGTTTATTTAGTGCCTTTTTATAATTAGTTTTTCCTATTGAAGCTGCCTTTTGTTTCCTTTTTTATTATTATATTTTTAACTTTTCTTTGTATGCTCCATTTTGAGACCATTGTGTGTTTATTGGGTAAATAAAGTCTCATTCATTCATCCATTCATCCATTCAAAAGTAATCCTTGATTTTACCAAAGACAGGATTCAACTTTGCACAGACAAGGTTGTTAGCCACATTTATTAATGTATTGCCACAGACACAGGGTCCATTGCTATTAATTCAGCTGGTGTCATTTCATCGCTGGCAAGCACATAACTGTTGATGTCAGTTAAGTGTTATATGAATTCTAGAAAATACAATTCCGCACAAGAGGCTGTAATAAGTAACGTTTGTGACCACTCTTACTCTATCATCGACTTCCCACCAAAGCATGAAAATATTATCGATGACCTCTCAATTTTGAATGGACTGAAAAAATTGACTTTTCCATTTCACCGTCTCTGTGTTGAAGTCGATCCAGAAAATTTCTTGTACTTTGATTAGGCCCGAAAGTCCTAAACATATGTGCAACACTGTTACAAAAGTAAGAAAGCTCTTGATGCTGAAAGTTGTAAAAAGAGATAGTTTTTGTCTTGACAGAACTGTGGGTGTCTACTAAGAAGACGTGCTTTGATGAAGTCAGCATTACGCGTCAAAAACTGACGGGTCATGTTCCACATATGGTTTTTGCCGTCGGGGAAGAGGTTTAAAATGCTTCGATGTCCAATTCCTCTTGAAAGAGATCTTCCCCTAAACCATGTAATCTTTTCAATGGAAATTGGTCATTCTCAATGTTCATATTGCTCTTAAAGTCTTTCGGTACTGACGAGTCAAGTGGCTGTATAGACAAAAGCTCTACTAAGTGTGAGATGATATCATTTGTAAGTTTTTCTAATATTTGTCCCTCTGGTACTTCATAAGTTTGCTTTTGTCCCTTTTCTTTTTCTAAAAAACAACTCTCACGAGTCTCTTTTAACTCTTCTAGTGTGTATGCTTTAAACTTCCTATACAATATTGCTTTCTTTCAAACAAAGTATTGTTTAATGTTTTTTCCTTAAATCAATAAGTGCTGCCCAAACATTCTTGTTATAGGTTGGTTGACCGTTGAAAAGTATCACAAAGCTGTTAATGTTTAGCAACTTTTCTGGTTGTACATCCACATTTTCTTGAACATTTACAGGTAGAGATACAATTCTTCATCTAAGAGCCTCCGTAAATTCGTTTGCAGGTCCTTTTGATTCCATGACTTTTCCAAGCCTAACAATAGTTAGACATGGTATGACAAATTTTATCATTGTCAGATCAAATTTATTCAAATTCTTGAAGTTACTTGGACATTAAGGTTATTTCTAACAGAACGTACATTTTTTTTATTAGGGAGAAGTTTTCTTGTACAATATTTCACACAACTTGAATGTTTCTACTAAGTATTCCATCCAGTCAATTGACATAGGGCGACCTTCGCTCTGTTCCTTAGGTATATACTTATAAGTCTCCTCTCTAATAATTTAGGTCATATAATCGAAGCCCTTTCTCTTCGAAAAAGAGCCAATAAGTTTACCTCATTTGGTAGTTTGAACTGCTCGCAACAATCACAAGAAACTGATGGGTATTCGTCTCGTATCTCAGCTACTTTTATTGTATTGAATTTACAGTCATGACAAGAATGATATTGTAATTCTGAACCCATAATTCTAGTCCCAAAGAAAAATAACGACCTTGGACTAGTCGTAGATATAGAATCTTGAACAATTAAGTGGTTAATGACAAATTTCCCCTACCTAAAATAGATGAAATCGTAGATTCCATCTCAAATGAGAATAAAATATTTATTTCCCTAGATTTAACACAGGGATACAACCAAGTAAAAATAGCCGACGGCGATGTATATAAAACTGCATTCTCCACAACAGAATGCAGCTCCTTTAAATATTTAATTGGGCCTCTTGGACTTAAAACGAGTTCAACCACATTATGTGGATTTTTTTCACTTATTAAGAGGTTAAAATAACACAATTTATTTTGTTGATGGTGTGAACTGTATGGATAAAAATTCAGAATAACATTTAATTACCCTGACCAAAGTATTTGAAAAACTGAGAGAAAGAAATTTGAAATGTACACCAGTGAAAGTAAATCTGCCTCAAACGAAAATTAAATTTTTGGGAGTAGTACTAACACAAGGCCAAATTTCAAAAGACCCAGGAAAAGTAAATCAGTTAAAAATCTTAAACCCCTCCCTCATTCTTACACAGTTAGGATGGATTCTGGGATTAACGGGTTTTTTTTCGAAGACTGCTACGAAATTACGCCCAGGTGGCGAAGGCCCTAACTGAACTGACACGAGGAAACCCACAAAAATTATTTGGTCAAAAAAACACAAGATTCCTTACTTTACCGAAGAAACCTGTTTGTAAATTCCTAGTAGAGACTTATTAGGTGATTTTAGTATAAAACTAATGTATCTTTGATATATAATAAAATTTTTTAAATAATCTGTCTTTTTGGCAAGGTTTTTATTTGAAATACAAGTAATGTAATAATGATAATAATTTATTTCTGGCCCATATCATGTGCGAAAATGACAACTGTGAAGTATAACAAAATAAGATGAGAATACACTGCAATACATGCTTACATGAAAACTTATCGACTTGCCAAGAGCAGAGTAAACAAACGAAATATAAAACAATCGAGATATCTTGAGTCTAAAAATCAAACATGGGGCTATCTGTGTAGGTACGCTTTTGTGGATTAATTGGATACAAATTTCTCTTTTTGTCTCCTTATGTATTTACAAGTGCAATTTTTGCCCCTCCAACACTAAATGATAATGACAACAAACTGAGCTTGCTTAGTTAGCATGGCGATTAGAAACATGACTTTGGGGTGGGCTTGAGGATTGGAAACCTTTGAGAAAATGATAGACTAGTAAATAACACAACAATGGACTGGACTTTAATAATGAAGCATTTTTCTGAGTTAATATTGTTTTGGTAGACTTTTTGAACTGAATAGCCTCGTTCTAGCTGTTATTTATTTGGGTTTTCACTTCATTGCAGCATAATATCTGTGGCAATGACTATACAACGAGTTGGGGGTAACATGATAGGGATAGCTTGTGCGAAATGTCGACTCTTGTTGACAGGAGCACGTATCAAGTGCTGAAAAAGCATGTGCTGATATTTAAAAACTTGATTTGTCATGAGAAATAGTTCAAAAATGTGACTTAATTATTAAAATTACATAGCGATAACAATATAATAACTATTGATTTTCCCGTAGCCATTTAGACTAATTGTATACTTTAATGTGATGTTATACATCCCCCCAATTGCAACAGATACTCAAACAAACAAAACCGTCCTTTGGTTCGTCAAAATTTATATAAATAATGTCTATTATCCTTTTGTTTCTTAAGTAGTTTTGGTCAAATCCCTTTGGCCTCTGAACATTCAAGGGACACAAATATTTAAATATGGAACTGTAAAAATAAAAGGAAGATCATATCCAGTTTAAACTTATGTATTTATTGATTGACTCAATTACAAGGCCAAGTAAACTTTGAAGTTTTCTAACGGCCAAGATTGGCTCTCTTTTAATTAAACCCCTCTCGTTTGAATGTAAATGTAGGTGTTTTTTCAAAAGCAAAGAACTCTGCTCCTTGAAATCTTTTATTTAAACTTGTTTTCGTTCTATTATTAAATTTGTTGGTATGAACAAAGAAATATTTCTAAATGAATTTAAAATTAAATGCATTCAAAGAATAACAGAAATTACTCCTTATGGGAATGTAAAAGCATTCATATCTAAATAAAATTGAGGTAGCTTGTATAGAAGTATAGAATATGCATTTTTATGTATTAATCATCTGTTTTGCCCAAAAACTTGAGTGAAAGAGAACTAAACTGAAACCAAAATCATGGACAAATTTATTTCTTCCAAAAATTAAAAAAAATGAGTACAATTGTCTCTTCTTAAGTTTCTTAGGCCTGTAATTAAGCTACAGAAAAAGTGGGGATAGGAACTTAGATACCGCTTTTAAATGGATATTTTAGGCTCAGATTTCTTATCCCGTAGACTTCATTTACCAGCCTAAGGTTAACACTTTTAAAACGGACTTTACAACTGGAGTGTTTTGTACACTCCGGACATATAAGTATCATATATTTTGACATAATGGCTGAGTGAAAAAAAATTGTCAAGAACATCTATTTTTGAACTTGATCAGTGATTGACTGAAGAATGGAAAACGACGTAACTATTTTCTCTAACCTTGTTTCTTTTATTTGTGTATGACGAATCGCCATTCGATAGTAAATGATTCCTCCTGATCTTTATGCTTAAAAATAACCTAGATAATTTCGTAAATTTCAGAAAAAAAAATTTTGATCACATATGCAGTGAACGTCATCAGTAGTATTGTTACTATTATTACATACTGTGTCGATCAGTTTTACTACTAACGGTGATCACTCCATATGTTACCCAAATATCTAGTATTTTTATGAAGTTTATCATTGTGTATTAAAAGGATTTATCCCTATTAGAACTTTTTTTATAAAAAAATACAAACAACTATTTATTCACCCAAATTTAGAATGGCAATACTGAAAGAATCAAACAGAATAAGGGCCAGTGCCATCTGTTATGTATACGACTAAAGAGGGGAAGGAAAGATATGGGGTAAACGAAGAGTAAAATATTAAACTGGAGAGTCTGAAATTCTTCAATGTAGAAAATGGGTGGAATGATTTTATTTTTAGGAAAACATTTGCAAAATTGCAGATAGTTTCTTACGAAGGATTGTTGGAAATGCAGTTAGAATTAATCGTGAATTCGCTTTTGTTTCGTAGAAAAGAAGAGGGGTCTTAAAAAAGTATTATGAAATCAAAAGAAATGTAAGGAAAGTGGAAAAAGCTTAAAATATACACTAAGGAGAAATAGAGGCCTTTGATAAAATTACTGAAGCTGTGGAAGATTCAACCCGAATTCAAAGCTGTTCAATATTCTGATTAGGTACTTAGCTGTATTAAGCATAATTGCACTATCCTTAGCAAACATGCGAGGAAGGATTAGAGATGATAATCAATGGATACAAAAAATAAATAGGCCTTGGGTGCTGATAATGTGGTAAATGATTTTTCTAAAGAAATTTTAGAAAAGGGGAAGAAAGCAGTATTTTAATAAAACTTTAATTAAACCAAATCTATGAGAGGTATCAGTGCTATAGTGAAGAGCCATAAAGGTTCGATGTATTATTAGTATTAATTTTTTTCGCCCGAGGAACTTCATAATGAAAAAAAGGTCGTTCAAGCTTTGGATGGGGCTTATTCAATTTGAAATGAGAAGTTGTACTGTCCTTTTTAAGACTCATAATTGATCGGAGTGCACCCAGTTTCGGGCACATATTTTTTTTCAACCATCCATTCAATAAAAGCTTCGAGATAGCATTTTGTCCAAAATAGTCCACAGGTCAAATAACTTCTTCCGGGTTTGAAACCCTCCCAGCCCTAGGGCAAGGGCACTAAGTTATTCAAGTTGCCCATTATTAACACTTAGGTTTTTAAGAAAAGAAGGTATGTCTGATCATGGGCCTAAAAAAGTTTAGAGTATTAAGGCAATACTTTTAAGAAAATTTTGAGAGGGATGTTGAACAAAATCAGAATGAATTATGTTTTTGGTTTTGAAAAGTGAATATCAGTAGCAAATATAAAACAACTTGGGGAATCATAGGTTGAAACTGTCGAGTTAGGTTAAGGGATGTTGGAGAGAGGTTGGAAGGTAACCAGTTATAGCTCTTTTTCTCGCCGCTTTTATGTGCTTCCTCTCCTTTACAATGATCAGTTCTTTTACTATTTTCAACATGTTTAAATAAGTCCGAATATCTAATAGAGCTATGCATCCAGGGATGTCATACCCCTTAAATCCGGGAAAAATTGTAAATTTTGCAATTTGCCTTTTGTTTATATACAGGGTTAATCATTAAGAAAAGGAGAAATGTTTGTTCTGGTTTATCCGAACGGCTCACGTGAATTAAGGTTAAAATACTCAAAAGATCCAATATCTTCGCTTTTACATACTAAGAAAGAGTTATTATATTTAGTATGACCCGTTGGGGTGACAAAACCCCTCACTTCTTGGAAAAAGATTCTGAAGACAATCAACTGATTCTGTCTGTTTTTGGAACGGCTGAGAGTTAATTAGTTAACTGTTTCGAATATTGAAGGACATGTCAAACTAAATCAAAAGATACTACGTGCACCCATCTTATCAAAAAGGTTTCTGTGTAATCTGTTATGAACTGCAGACTGTATTAAGCTTGAACCCTCGATGTATGTTGAGGGGATGTTAAAAAGTGAGTTGGAGGGCAACAAGTCCATCTCTTATTCAAGTTTTAGGAGCCCTCTTCCGAAACTTCTAATTAGGATTTGATTTTAAAAAAAATTGTGTTGGATTTCCTGTTTGTAAGAATTTTTGTTTTTTTTACGTTTGACTTGAATTTTAAATTTATTTTTACTCGTCTTAAGATCTATTTATTCATTTATATTCAATTTATTATCAACCTATTAATATTAGGAAAAGCTTACAAACTTTAAACGATTCCTAAGCCAAAGAAGATTTGCTTGTAGATTAGTACCTATATCTCTCTGTTTGCTATGATTGTTTATTTAATTTTGTTTTGTTAAAAATGTCGTAGGTACCTGATTGATGTAACCGGACTGGACCCGCTCTCTTTGGGTGAGTAAGGAGGGGGGTAGTGATAGGGGACTTTTGGACGTGCCAGGACGATGAAAATCGGTAGGTGTGTCAGGAACCTGTGCAAATTGACTTGATGAAGTCTTTTTTCCCGATTCAACCATTTGGGGGGCTGAAGGGAGAGGAAAAATTAGAAAAAAATGTGGCATTTTTATCTTACGAGTGGGTGATTGGATGTTATTGAAGCATGATATTTAGAAGGACTTCGTGTCTCAGAGCTCTTATTTTAAATCCCGACCTGCATTAAGCCTCTGACTTTACTTTTAAATCGATCTATTGATTCTTAGAATTTTGCTCATACCATATGAGCTCTTGTCTCTTTGCTCTTCTGGCCTCGTCACAAGTGCCATATGAGCTCATAGCTCGTGTTCTTACAGCTTATTGTTTGAAACACGGTTAGTCTGACAGGTTTTTTTTTTATATAGTTAAATAAAAAAAAAAAGGTTCAGAAATTAAATTAAAAAACTTCTTTTTAATGAAAGTAAGGAGTGACATTAAAAAGTTAAAACGAACAGAAATTATTCTGTATGTGAATATAAAAGTATTTTTATCAAAATAGTGTAGAAATAGCTCGTATAGAAGTAGCTCG
The DNA here is from genome assembly GCF_032884065.1 of Artemia franciscana. Taxonomy (NCBI): domain Eukaryota; kingdom Metazoa; phylum Arthropoda; class Branchiopoda; order Anostraca; family Artemiidae; genus Artemia; species Artemia franciscana. The sequence continues at coordinate 28,843 of NW_027068448.1, forward strand.
CACCTATAGTAGATAATATTTATTTCCGAACGTCATTTGTGGGTTAGGGATTTCATCCTCAGATTTTTTTATCCTCCACTTAGATTTTTTAAATCTACCTGTTCTGATGTTTTGTTAGAAGAAGTGAAAAAAATCCTCCCCATTCTAATTGCTTGATAATGCTCTTTTTGGGGATAAATTTGGTGGCGTATTCGCTACTTACATAGACAAGGTTTCTATGCAAGTAACCTAAAATAGATGATGTTTTTCTTGGATAAATTTGGAGACGCCTTCGTTGCTTAGATGGAAACTAGATAACTCCCCTTTTACGTTCTTTCCAAATAGCTTAATCGTTTCAATCGCAGATAAACCCCTCCCTAATATACATTGTCAAAACTGTCGTAATATTCGTCAGTATCTCCTTAAAGTTTCCCTATTGTACGTATCTGTCTAAAATTCAAAATTCCTCGATTTCAACTATTTTTGACAGACTGTGGGCATCTTTAGGATTGAATATACCACTGTTTGAAATTTTGACTTTAGGAAGTTTTGGGGATATTCTATACTGGACTGGACAAAGAAAATATGTTTTCTTAAATTTTTGCGTCACTCGGTGTAAGCGACTCTGGTCTTAAATATATAAAACTGTCACCTATTGTGCCTGTAACTCATGCAATACTTTTCAAAAACTCATTTATTATATGCATATTTCTTCATTATGGAAACTTCCGTATCAAGGTGTATTAGTAAAAAAAATTAATTTCTTTTTAACTTGGAAAAAAATTTCTTTCCGAAACCATTTTATTACACAAGATAAGTCAGTTTTTGTTCGCTTACAAACATAAAAAGAAGCTATGCAATGAAAAAGAAAAGAAACAAAATATGAGTCACAAAAAGATCAACTTTTATACTATTTAATATAGACATTGAGTTTCTTATATCAAAACAGGGATATGATCTTTTTTCGTAACGTGATTGAAAGATGGAACTTAATAAGACATAGTTGGCTGGTAATTTTATCTTTTTTTATTTTATCATATAATTGTGAACACTAGCTGCTATCTTTCATTGCTATTTTCTATCCAAAGAAGCCCCTTTTAGACATTGAATCCAAGCATGATAAGCTACAAAATATATGGGGCAATGGTGGAGGGGGGGGATGAGCTGAGTTTAGTGAGTAGAAGTTTGTATAAATGCTCTTTAGTGGAGCCCCCTTGCGGTGGAAATGTTCGTTGATGTATATTTAGTGAACCAATAAAACGGTACTGCTTAATTACCAACAATTTCTTGCCCTTTCAGTCGAAGAAAAGAGTCCAAATTTCAACGAAGAAGAACAGCATCCATTGAAAAAGTCGAAAATGGAAAACAGTGATGATGACAGTATGTTCTTAGGAGGAAAGAAGAAAGTCACCAAAACTCAATGCAATGGCATTGAAGATGTAGAATTTGAGGTAGTTGACATAATTCGGGAAGACTATTATTTTTATTTTTTGGATAACTTGGGATTATTGGTTGTCTTCGATCTAAATAAATTAGAAGTATTCGGCTGGTAATCTAACTTTTTTTTTATTTACCGAATTATTTTGCGTACCAGTTGGTATCGTTTCAGTGACTCTTTATGCATGAGGGAGTCGATCTTGACTGCAGAGACCAGTTTCTGAACTGATGCATTCTAATTCGCAGGGTAAAATACTTTTGGGAGATTTTAAACGGAAATTAAATCAAGCCAGATATAAGTTTCTTTTTAAAAAATTTTCTAGTGACGTCGAGAAGATAAAGTAACTAATTAAAGTGGATTTGAGGTTTTCAAATCGCCTCAGGCGTGTAAGAAGAAGGATTATTTCCTTCAGCATATCAGCAACGAATCCTTCATATAATTTTTAGGAGTGAAGGAGATGGGACGAAGCTTCTCTTTTTTCTTTGCTTCCCGATTCTTCTTTCAATTTCTAATAGGAAAATAATGGGAGCAAAAGCGCAAATTGTATTAGCTGGTATTTATTGGATAATGCTAACAGGGTGTCCAGTAGATCCCTAAACTCCCCTTTTACCATACACGCTGATGTTACTGAATTAGATCCGTCTCAAACATATGTGCTGAAAGCCAATTCTATTATTGCTACTGCATAGTATGGAATTGGACTCAGCTCCAAACCTGAGCCTGTCAAAGGTAATGCGTTTTAAAATTATTCAGTCTTAATATTCTTTGTTTTCCATTTGTGCTTAAGGAAATAGAAAAACACTAACTTACTTTGAACGTAGAAAAGCCCTGCAATTGAAGAGTCAATGAGTGAGCCTAGAGTGCTATTGTAATGAAGCTGTTGTCTTTATACTAAGAAGATTTTGTCAAATGCATTCACTTATCATAGAACAAAAATAAAGATTGTGAAAGGTGGTTTTCATGACCGACAAAATTACAGGAAAATTTAAAAAAAAAAATTATTAGGATATTTACCAACTTCCCTTGCTTCAGTATTGGAAAATACTAAAATAAGGTCCCCGAACTAATAGAAATCACTTATGAAACATCAAGAACTGCTAACACAATAGCCCGCCAAGAACCAGCGAAATTTACAAGATGGATATGGACCAGATTTGCAACAATAACAAAAACAACATTCTTTGGAGAAAAAGCCTTAAAAAACGAAAAGCGAAAATCCCAACAGTCGATACGGATTATGGCATTCATGCTATTTAAAGAGGAAAAGGATCTTCCCATGACGAATATTTTCACAAGGAGTGTTTGACAATAGATAATAGAGAAAATTGCGCATGTCTATCCAAGATTGATGAGCCGAGTTACTATGGGCCGAAGTTCATTTTTTAATTAGGTTTTAGCTAGTGTTAACATGAATAGCCTGTTCTAACAGAAGCAAGACATCGGCCAGAAAAAATAAAGCCGTCTTCGATTTCAGTTTTAATTTGCCAATTTACCAGTGTAATGTCCGACTCAATTACATTTTTATATTAAAAAAAGTTAATTAATGCCTAGGAAATCTACAGTTTAAATCTGACATTTAACTTTGTCCTAAAGTCTCGATATTTTAAAAGGATTTCAAGCAGCTTAAGCTTAACGTACTTTCAGACGCAATCAGGAAACGGAGCAACAATTCAGATCGATTTAGAACCCATTCTTTTAACAGACATAATACGGAACTCCAAAGAATGGAATAAGTTCATCTTGGAACCCTGACAAAACTTCTACCTCTTTCGCAATCATCTATTGGAGAATTTCCTTTTCAACCATACTGATTGAAAATTTCATACTCATTTTTGTTGAAATTAGAGCAGAGAATCTTTCTTTCTTATGGTTGGCAGTGTTGGTTGACAATGTTTGATTTCTAAAAAGAGCACTAAAACCTTACAAATCTATACTAAGATCAGTTACGTAATTCCGTTGACGGTCTTCCCTCAAATTTATATTTTTCCCTTTGAAGTAAAGGGATATACATGAAAATATATAGAGGGTGTGTCACTGCTTAAAAAACCTACACTAAGAGCATACAGTATGAATGAACTAGAATTTAAAATATTTTGAGAATTGGCTTCTGATACTTAATCCTAATTCGGCTTAAGAAAATGTAGTTTATTTGGCTTGCAGCCATTTATTAAGAAGAGGGGGTTAAATAAAAAGATAATAAAACGGTTTAAATGTGTGTAAAACACAAAAATTAGCAAATAGCAGAAATCTTGATATTCCAACAGACACATAAACCTGGACGCCCCACCCCTCCCCTCCCCTAGCTCTTCTACATGTTTTTCCATTTACTTAGTTTCAGTACAACCTTAGCTTTTCGAGATGAGGTTTAAGGATTATTCGAAATACCCCCTACTCTAAAATTTATAATAAAATGTTCAAATTAACGTAAAGTTCTAAAATCAGCTAACAGCTGTAACTTACGGCAAGCCGGTAACTTAACTCATAAATTTAGAAAGACCTACGGGATGTATATGAAAGAGAATTGAACAATTAAAATTCAGCGGATGTTTGAGTAGAAATAGAAAAGAATGCGCTGACTCTTGTGACATTTGGTTCTCTCTGGCTTGCCAGTCTACAGTATCAACTACTTCTTAACTTGAAGAAATCCTACTCCATAACATGGAGGCATTATCTACTGTTACAAAGGAAATCTTGATACAATTATAGGAGGCCTAAAGATATTAATATGGGTCTACACATACATTTAAGATTAAATACAACAAAAAGCAAATTCTCACGGACCATTATGCTAGTAGTTTCACATCCCATTTTTAGTAAATGGTCATCATAATTGTCATTTAAATTTAAGTCAATTTGAATTCAAGTAAATTCAAGTAAATGTCATTTGTCATTCAAAGTCGTTTAGTTTCAATCAGAGCTTTAATGGCATAGAAAATTATAACAATTGTTTTTATAAATACGGCGTGTAGTGGTAACCCTAATAGTAGATTCTTTTTTTTTTTGAAAAATAGACCCTGATAATTCTGTTCAACAGGAAATTACAAACTTTGGTTACTAGCATAGAATCGTCGGTTAGTTATTTTTTTTTCCTATTGTTACCAAAATTATTTAACTCAATTGATTCACATTAAGTACTATTAAAAATTCAGGCAAATGTATCCATTGATAATGATTTTTCTGGAGAAATAAGAGCTAAGAGCTCATTTGGCACTTGTGACGAGGCCGGAAGAGCCAAAAGCTCATATGGTTTGAGCTCTAGCGAATTCTAAGAATGAATAGATTGATTTAAAAGGAAAATCAGAGGCTTAATGACGGTCGGGATTTAAAAAAATAAGAGCTCTGAGTCGTGAGATCCTTCTAAATATCAAAATTCATTAAGATCCGATCACTCACTCGTAAGTTATAAATACCTCATGTTTTTAAAATTTTTCTTTCCCTTCAAACCCCCAGATGGTCGAAACGGCTAAAACCACTTTGTGAAGTCAATTAGTGCAGCTCCTTGACACGCCTAAACATATATAAACATATAGACTAAACATATATAGTGTATTTTGAATTAGCATAGCTTATCCAGAAATTATTATATATAAAAAATTATATAAAGAGCATTATATATTAATTATATATAAGAAATAAATATAAGAAATTATTGCCACATTATATTTTATTAGCTAATAGAATGATGGTCATTTGTTGTTAGTTCCTACTATTCGTGTCAGAAAAAACTTATTTATTAAAAATATCCCTGCCGATTACACACTAGGATAGAAAAAAGAAACTTTCTTCCTAGTAACGAAGTCACTCCTTTTTTTAGAAGCCGAAGATCCACATACAGAATATTTATTAACTGGAGCTGAAAACATAATCGATTTTATTCGACACTTGGAAAAATACACAAAAAGACCATATTTTCTCCTTACTAATCCTGAATTTGGCTTGAGGAATATCATGGGACAAATTGTCAAAAACTTTACTCACATCTTAAGAAATTATTGCTACATTATATTTCATTAGCTAATAGAATGATGGTCATTTGTTGTCAGTTCCTACTATTCGTGTCAGAAAAATTTTATTTATTAAAAATATCCCTACCGATTTCACATTAGGATAGAATAAAGAATCTTCTTTCTTAGTAACAAAGTCACTCCTTTTTTTAGGTGCTGAGTCTCAAAGTGAAAAATATCTGACGAAACACCAAAATAGAATCAAAGTATTTAAGGATTTGTTTGAGGAATTATAAAACGACATTGACAGTCCCTAGTTTCTTGAAAATTATCCTGAGCTTCTAGCTTGCACGACGCAGATAGTAAATTTTAGCAAAGAGTACCTATTGGACAATCTGTCTCCATCTGATTCGAGTAATTAAGGGATCTGGGTTAATATCATACAGCATACCATGCTGTTCAGTCGTGGTTTGCTGCATTATTATCATAATGAGGAATTGTTTTGGACGGAAAACGTAAGGACGGAAAGGGTAAGACATATACACCTTGAACTTTTATTAAATATTGGGTTACATCGGTAAGACTTCCTGATACAAATTAGAAAGTTGCTTCGTCTGCCGGATTTAAATCTCAGAATGAGAACAAAAAAGTCAAATTTAGTGAATAGTCTATGCGAATCTGTCATAGAACAGTGTTAGAAAATTTAATAAACCGACCATAAACATTTTACTTAATGCAATTGAAGTTTTGCTGTTTATACACTAAAGAAAAATATATTGTTGGCAGTATCATTACAAAAGTAATTAAAGGAGTCTCTTTTACCTTTTGGAATTTTCTAGGGAAATTTTGTTCAGAAATATCATTATAGACACCGAAATTTAAATAGTCACTTGGTTGTTTTGCTTGACTAAACTTACTTTGCTTCGCTTGTTTTGTTTTATTAAGTTTAAAACAAAAAAAGTTCATCTATTTACAATAATGATAGAATAGTACAATAACTGAACTGTAAAAATTACAGTCCCTTAGGCCTTTCACGTCACAAGAATAACAACAACACTTCTGATACAACATATAAAGCAAGCTAAGTAATGAATAAAAGACAATAAACAAGAATTAGCTTTCTGGGTTATCATTTTTCCTGGTTAATCTTAATTAGTTTTGGGTGAAGAATAGATGAACTAACAGAAATTACTATAAGATAAATTATCAGCATCTTTAAAATTTCAAAAGAAGTAACTAAATCTAAACTGTCCCTTCTGAATTGCGGAGACAGTAGGCTTCAACTACTTTAACTACGGTCACAAGGTAAGTATTTATGCTTATTATGCTTTAAAATGTTTTTTGATGCCGAATTCTGCTTTAAGATGAGCCAATAGAACAAGTTTTTTGTTCTTTATTAATTTTTTTATTAGTAGTTGGTTTTAAATGCCCAATATTGCAAGGTCCAATGGTTTGAGTGATTGTGTTTTATTTTTAAGTTATTATATATTTGTATTGTGTATGTTTAAAAAAAATTGTAAATTGTGATGACTTGTATAATGCTTTTAATGTTTTTATGTATTTGTAGTGTATTTTAAGATAAGAAAGGAGCAGCGCCTTGCTGCTGTGGGCAACTAGTGACAGTTATTTTTTGAGTTGTAAGTTAATTTAGATTCCGGTAAAAAAAATTGTTAATTTAATTTTTTTAATGTAATAGTTTTTTAGTTTATAACTTAAAAAAATTTAAGTTTGATTTGATTTCCATTTTTGAAAATTGGAAAAATGAACAAACTGTCAAAAACTTTTCTTTCACCTTAAGAAATTATTACCAAATCATATTTTATTAGCTAATAAAATGATGGTCATTTGTTATCATTCAGTAATTCTTAGTTCAATAGCCATTAACATTTATAGGCTGACAGTGCAACGGAAGACGTGTTTGCAGGAGTTGAGATGAGAATCATCGCTTTGTTCACTAATCTGATAAGGACATTTGCCGTCAAGTCATCAAGGGCTCTTCAAGAGATTTACATTCCAGATTCTGAAGAAAATTCTGAAGATGAATTTGTTGAAAAAGATGACGATGAAGATAATATTGATGTAAAAAAAAGTACCTGTTGTATATTTGTTTGCTATGATTATTTATTTAATTTCTGTTTGTAAAAAGAGTTCGTGGTAACAAAGAGCGACCCGGCTCAATAGCAATCAAAACTTGAAAAAATGGAATTTTGATAAAACAAAAAAGAGCGAAATTCAATTAAAACAAAGTACTTCGCAATTTATGTAACATATAACTGAAAACGAGAATCAGAAGGCGCCAAAATAAAATTGAAGAACAAAGAATTTTGCTGTTAAAGACATGCCACAGTGAGAATCTGAACGAGTCAAAAATGAAAGTGAAGAAGAAAAAAAATTATGGTTCAACAATGCCGTCGCAATCTTTGACACCAACAAACTAAGCCACAAAGAGCAAAAAACATTGGGACCTTTCAACATTGTATGTCTTCACTGTGAAGACCTCAGTTTTCTCTACAAAATAGTAGCCAAGAACGATAATTCATTAGAAAGTTGCTGCTTGATTGTTCAAATTGCATTGCTATCTCCAAAATATTTAGAGGAATTGGTTTGGTCTTTTATTCGATGGAACTCCCTGAAGACTCTCACACATTGTGGAATTATAGACATGTATAACATGTTCCCGATGAGTTCTTGCTGAACGGTCTTTGCTCAATGTTTAGGAATTGCACGAAAGCCGAGACAATTTAACAAACTCTCACAAACAAGCTTGTCTATGAGAGTAAGGATGATTTACAAGTAACAATGAATAACCCAATGGCTTTTAGCTAAGAGCGCTTCTAATTTTTGTCGGTAAATCTGGAGAAAATTTGAAACATGAGACCAAGGAGAAACAGGAGACCAAGAGGAATTTGGGGAAGAACTTGGTGGTTTTTGGCCCTTTGTTTATACTCTAAATTTTTCTTTATGCTAAAACACAAGGAACTTACTGAAGAGTACCGAGGGGGAGTAGCAAAGGGAATGTAAATTTTATATTATCTCCTAAATTAGCCATAGTGGCGAAGCAGCATAAAAGTAGTGTAAGCGGCATTTTTTTTACCCGACTGATAAACAATAAACCATTAAAACGATATTACTAGTTTATAATAAAGAACAGCAAGATCAATTCTTACGACAAACAAAATACTAATAGACAAAATTTACTAAATAATAATAGACACGCATAAATATAAGACTAAATGCTAAATAGACATGAATGGGTATTTGCCCATGAGGTGTATTCAGTGCCGAGAGTACGGTCACACCTCTAAGGACTATAAAAACGTCATTCCCTGTTCCCGTTGCAATGGCAATCATGTGAATAACAAAAATAAACCCGACAATGCTGGACTAAAGTGTGCTACACTCGATTGGGCTGACCAACTAATATATATTACTATTATTACTTGTAAAAAACTAGAATAAGAAGAAAAATTCACCCAACTGACTTTTCATTCATCTTTTCAAGACCCCAATTGAGTGGCAATCACTGATATTCTTTGGTTGGGAGTTCCCAACCCTACTATATGCGTATATAAAGCTAAATTCTCACCTCACGACTGGAGATCTAACAACAAATAAAACTTCAGAGTTATGAATTCTATTAAGACTTACGAAAAATCGGGGTTGTAAGTTGAAGTTGACCGTGAGGATGAGTGTGAATTAAATTAGCCCAAGATAGGAAATACTATGGACGGAACCTAAGGAGATATTTTGTTGACGTACTATTCATATTTAACACTAACTGATGGACCTTTTCAAGAAGAAGAGAAAGTGATTTTAATAGGGATGGAAAAGTACTAATCCAAACAATAGAACAGTAATTTATGTAAGGGTGCATGGGAGAATTATAAAGAAGCTTTAAAATACATTCATGAAAAATATACCTTAGCTCACGTATCATGCTTAAGTTTCTTGACACTTTTAATCGGATAAGGCTAATATGGTTCTTAAATGAATGATTTTCATATAAAAGGAGTCCTTGAAACCTTAAAAAACCTATTGTGTTCTAGAAATATACTTTTAGAGCTTGGAATAATATTCAAACCAGGAAATTGCAAGTCAATTCCGGAAAAAAATGAAACTTTTGACTTAGAAATATTTAGAGTGGGACAATTTGCTTCATACCACTCATAAACTGTGTCCATCAGTATTCGAAGCTTTATTACCAAATTATTTAGATCCCACTTGGCACAAGCAAGTGTAGAATCATCAGCAAATGCAAATAAATCAACATTTTGTTTGATATATATTGAATTAGGATACTGCAACTCATCTGGGTAATATATATTAGAACAAATGAACCTCGGAGCATCTCTTAAAGACAAATATAAGACACTGGCATATCCAATATAAATAAAAGTACCAAGTATAGACCCTTATGGAATTTCAAAGTCAACTTCGGCCTTAATATCAGACCCTGGAAAAAAAAATAAACTTGTCATGAAGATAAGATTGCACACATTCTAATGCTTTTCTCCGAACTCTAAAATACGAAGATTTTTCCAGAGGAATACCATGGGACAAACTGTCAAAAACTTTTCTCACATCCTAAGAAATTATTGCCACATTACATTTTATTAGCTAATAGAATGATGGTCATTTGTTGTTAGTTCCTACTATTCGTGTCAGAAAATTTTTTTTTATTAAAAATATCCCTACCATTTACACACTAGGATAGAAAAAAGAAACTTTCTTTCTAGTAACGAAGTCACTCCTGTTTTAGGCGCCGAGGATCCACATACAGAATATTTAATAACTGGAGCTAAAAAGTTAATGGATTTTTTTCAACATTTAGAAAAATACACAGAAAGCCCGTATCTTCTCTTTACTAATGCTGAATTTCTCCGATGCCACAAGCTGACGGTGAATTTTTTGAAACAGTACATTTTTGTCATCAGTTTCTTAGACAGACAACATGATGTGAGTTATGACGGGTTTTGGACTGAAATTATAAAGTTTACCGACATTTGTATTTTTTATAAGCTGGGTCAAAGTCCAGATGCCAAGGAAAGGGTAAGACATCTAGACTTTTTACTTTTATTAAATAATGGATTTCATGGATAAGACTTCTTTATACGAATTTGAAAGTTGCTTCATTTGCCAGATTTACATCTCTGGATGAGAACAAAAAAGTTGATTTGAGTGAATAGTCTTAGACATTAAACTTTCTTCCTAGTAACGAAGTCACTCCTGTTTCTAGGCGCCGAGGATCCATATGAAGAATATTTATTAAAAGGGAAAAAAAGCTAATCGTTTTTTTTCTACATTTGAAAAATGACAGTGAAAGCAAATATTTTCTCTTTACTAATCCTGAATTTCTCCAATGCCACAAGCCGACGGTGATTTTTTGAAACAGCAAATTCTTGTCAGTTTTCCAGACGGACCACATGATGTGACTTATGACAGGTTTTGGACTGAAATTATAAAGTTTACCGAGATTTAGATTCATTTTAAGCTGGGTCAAGGTCCAGATGCCAAGGAAAGGGTAAGACATCTAGACCTTGTACTTTTATTAAATAATTAGGACTTCCTTATACGAATCTGAAAGTTGCTTCATTTGCCGGATTTACATCTCAAGATGAGAACAAAAAAGTTGATTTGAGTGAATAGTCTTTGCGAATCTGTCATAGATCAGAGTTAGAAAATTTATTTAACCGACCATAGACATTTTAATGAGGAAATTTGCTAGAGGAATATGATGGGACAAACTGTCAAAAACTTTCCTCGCATCATAAAAAATTATTACCACATTTTGTTAGCTATTAGAATGATGGTCATTTGTTGTTAGTCTCTATTATTCGTGTCAGAAAAAAATTTATTTATTAAAAATTTCCCTGCCGATTACATACTAGGATAGAAAAAAGAAACTTTCTTCCTAGTAACGAAGTCGCTCCTTTTCTTAGGCGCCGAGAATGCACATACAGAATATTTATTAACTGCATCTAAAAAGCTGATGGATTTTATTCAACATTTGGAAAAATACACATAAAGCCCATATTTTCTCTTTACTAATCCTGAATTTCTCCGATGCCACAAGCCGAAGGTGAATTTCCTGAGACAGCGCATTGTTGCCAGGTTTCCAGACAGACCATATGATGTAAATAATTGCGGGTTTTGGACTGAAATTATAAAGTTTACCGAGATTTGGATTCATTTTAAGCTGGGACAAATTCCAGATACCAAGAAAAGGGTACGACATCTAGACCTTGTACTTTTATTAAAGAATGGATTTCATGGCTAAGAGTTCCTTATACGAATTTGAAAGTTGCTTCATTTGCCAGATTTACATCTCTGGATGAAAACAAAAAGTTGATTGGAATGAATAGTCTTTACGAATCTGTCATAGATCAGAGTTAGAAGATTTAATTAACCGACCATAAACATTTTACTTGAGGAATTTCGCTTGAGGAATATCAAGGGACAAACTGTCAAAAACTTTTCTCACATCATAAGAAACTATTGCCACATTATATTTTATTAGCTAATAGAATGATGGTCATTTGTTATTAGTTCCTATTATTCGTGTCAGAAGAAAACTTATTTATTAAAAATATCCCTGCCGATTACACACTAGGAGAGAATAAAGAATCTTCTTCCTTAGTAACAAAGCCACTCCTTTTCTTAGGTGCCGAGTCTCAAAGTGAAGAATATCTGACGAAACATCAAAATAGAATCAAACTATATAAGGATTTGTTTGAGGAACTAAAAAACGACATTGACAGTCCCTAGTTTCTTGAAAATTATCCTGAACTTACGGAGATAGTAAATTTTAGTAAAGAGTACCTATTGGACAATCTGTTTCTATCTAATTCGAATAATGAAGGGATCTGGGTTAATCTTATACACCATACCATGATGTACAGTCGTGGTTTGCTGCATTATTATCATAGTGAGGAATTGTTTTGGACGGAAAACACGAGGACGGAAAGGGTAAGACATATAGACCTTGTACTTTTATTAAATATTGGGTTTCATCAATAAGACTTCCTGATACAAATTAGAAATTTGCTTCATCAGCCGGATTTACATCTCTGGATGAGAACAAAGAGGTCAAATTGAGTGAATAGTCTGTGCGTCTCTGTCATACAGTTGGAAAATTTATTTAACCGGCCATAAACATTTTACTTAATGCAATTAAGTTTTCTTGTTTGTACACAAAAGAAAAATATATTGTTGGCATTATCATTACACAAGTAATTAAAGGAATCTCTTTTTTACCTTTTTGGAATTTCCTATGGAAATTTATTCAAAATTTCATTGTAGACACTAAAATTTAAATAGTTGCTTGGTTGTTTTTCTTGACTAAACTTACTTTGCTTCGCTTGTTTTTGTTTTATTAAGTTAAAACAAAGAAAGTTCATCTATTTACAATAATGATAGAATAGACCAATAACTGAACTATAAAAATTACAGTCTCTTAGGCCTTTCACGTCACAATAATAGCACCAACACTTCTTATACAACATATAAACCCAGCTAAGTAATGAAAGAAAGACAATGAACAAGAATTAGCTTTCTGGGTTATCATTTTTCCTGTTTAATCTTAATTAGTTCTGGGTGAAGAATAGATGAACTAACAGAAGTTACTATAGGATAAATTATCAGCATCTTTAAAAATTCAAAAGAAGTAACTAAATCTAAACCATCCCTTCTGAATTATGGAGACGGTAGGCTCAAACTACTTTAACTACGGTCACAAGGTAAGTATTTATGCTTATTATGCTTTAAAATGTTTTTTGATGCCGAATTATGCTTTAAGATGAGCCAATTTGGTTTTCTGTATGTATAATTAAATAAAGTTTTTTGTTCTTTATTAAATTTTTTTATTAGTAGTTGGTTTTAAATGCCCAATATTTCAAGGCCCAATGGTTTCAGTTATTTTTTTTATTTTTAAGTTATTATAGATTTGTATTATGTAAGTATAAAAACATTGTAAATTGTGATGATTTGTTTAATGCGTTTAATGTTTTTATGTATTTGTAGTGTATTTTAAGCGGAGAAGGGAGCAGCCCCTTGCTGTGGGCAACTAGTGACAGTTAATTTTTTGAGTTGTATATTAATTTTAATTCCGGTAAAAACAAAATTTTTAATTTAAATTTTTTAATTTAATAGTTTTATTAATTTACAATTTAAATATTTAAGTTTTTGAAGAAATGTAGAATAGGATTTTTAAATATAATAGAAAGGATTACTAGAATCTTTTTTTTCTAAGTTGAAAAAACTAGGGTTTTCAGAGAATTTCAGTAAAGAGGATTAATTATTTAATATATATAAGATTCAGTAATTCTTAGTTCAATAGTCATTAACATTTATAGGCTTACAGTGCAACGGAAGACGTGTTCGCAAGAGTTAAGATGAGAATCATCGCTTTGTTATCTATTCTGATAAGGACATTTGCCATCACGTCACCAAAGAGCTCTTCGAGAGATATACATCCCGGTTGTGAGAATGAATCTGAGGAAGAACTTAAAGAATACGGGGACCACTCAGATAATGGAGAGGAAGAAGAGTTTCCCGAAGACATTAGAGCATCACCTGCAGTGGATTTTGCCTTTGATAAAGAGTAATATGACTTGGAGAAAATTAGGCCGCTCCTTGGTAACAAGGAGCGGCCCGGCGCAATAATAACCAAAACCTAAGAAATTGAATTTTGATAAAACAAAGAAAAAGAGCGAAATTCAATTAAAACAAAATACTTCGCAATTTATGTAACATATAACTGAACCGAGAATCAGAACATACCAAAAAAAATTGAAGAACAAAAGAATTTTGCTGTTAAAGAGATGCCACAGTGAGAATCTGAACAAGTAAAAAAGAAAGTGAAGAAGAAAGAAAAATTATGAAAAACACCGTCGCAATCTTTGACACCAACAAACTATGGCACAAAGAGCAGAAATCATTGGGACCTTTCAACGTTGCATTTATTCACTGTGAATTCCTCCGTTTTCTCAAAAAAAGAGTAGCCAACAAAGATAATTCATTTGAGAGTTGCTGCTTGATTGTTCAAATTCCATTGCCATCTCCAAAATATATAGATGAATTGGTTTGGTCTTTTATTGGATGGCACTCCCTTTCTAAAGAGTCCAAACGAATCCAAGACTTGAATTCGCGTTTTACTTTTTCATTTAAAACAAGCGATGATGAAACCATCAATAATCTTCATATTTTCAGATTCAAAGCCGCTTAAAAAATTTATCAGAAAATGAAATTTAGAAGGAAGTCAATTGTAAATCAATGAATATGATTTTTAACCACCTTCACGTGGCTAAATGTGCTTTTTAGACCCTGGTGAAGCTGCTAAGGACAACATTACTCAACTATTAATTTATGGAATCTCCCGTAACCTAAGGGACCTCTTTGAAGAAAAATTGTGAGACAAAAAACAACTATACCAAAAGTAGCATGAAAATGTGACAAGTGGAGGATGATGTCAACCAGCCTGCTGTATCAGTAAAGCAATCTTATTTATGACAACCGACCATATGGTTCAACTTCAGCACGATCCATAAAGGGCTTAGGCAAATCTTTCTCTTTTGTATTGTTTTTTAAATAAATTTTCTATATAATGAATAAAAGCCTGCCATTTCTCTGTGGTGAAGACCGCTGGCAAAGCAGCTACCCAGCCATAAATAGAAACAAGAAAAAATATTCTCAAGACAAATTTGAGCGAAGAATACATTCAAGCAGCAACAGAGTCAGTCAAAACCAACGTAGCTGAACCTGTAAATTAGTTTAGAGGTCAATATTGCGGCGAAATATTGAATAGTACATCTTCATGGATATGAGTTTTAAGTAAAACCCAAAATACGACGAGGACATAAAATAAAAATTTAAACAAGTTATTGTAAGGAACCCTGACGGTAGCCGTTTGTGGCATCGTGTCGCAAGCACAACAATTGATGTCCACTGGAGTATATTATCGTAGTCCTGCAGTCTCAAGGACTCTATATGCTCTTTCGCATTGATATTTAAACCGGGGGATATACAAAGTATACTAATTGGGGAAGGAGATTTTCCCACAAAACCTTATGAAGAAAGCATATCAAAGAGTGTCAACCCAGGCTATGACGTTGGTTGTCCGAAGAAACTATCTGACTTGCAACAAATAAAAGTCTGTTACCATCACGCCACTCAGCTGAATTGAAACAGCTACCCAAGCTATGCCACCATTCGGGCAGAAAAGACAGAAAGAAGTACTGGGAGAATATGGCGGTGGAGATACAAAAACAGCTAGCCTTTCTGATACTAGTAAACTGTGCCAGCTGCTTAAAGAATCAACTGGAGAGAGTTCGAAGAATTCGGCCTCGTTAGGTCACAAGCACAGTAACATCCTAACGAGTCGTAATGAAGTTATTTACCGTTGAAAGCCCCATTTCCAGAAACTGCTAAATCCCCAAGTTGGCCCTTCATCACCTGCTTCAAATATTTAATTTACCCAACCTCCCACACCTCCTTCACCAACGCTCACTAACCAATGAACAGGAGTCAAAATAGTACCCCGGTTATTGAAACCGGTTCTGTCAGAACAAAAAATTGAGTGTGGGGGAGGGTATAAGAGATAAGTACCTTGGATTTCTTAGGTTGCCTATGAGTAGAACTTGAATTTGACTTTGGTTATTAAGCATGTCTCATTTATTTTAGAGCACCAATATGGCAACATCCTTTAGTTTTCACTGGCTGATATTTTTAGTTTGTTGCCACCTAGTGATAAACGAAATACTCTTAACGCTGTGCACCTTTACAGTGCCAAAGCTATGCTGACCTTTGGACGGTGGATCAGGTGCTTTTAAAATTGAGAGATCTTCATATTGTCCTTCAACAGAAACTGAAGTCGGGAAGTATATACAGCCTAGCAATCACGGCTTTTGGACTGATAAGTTCTGATATAAAATTATAAGAATATACAAAAAAATTCAATTTATAAAAAGTCTTATAAGATTGTTATTAAGGAGAAGATATCATGTTAGCCTAGAAACTTTGGAAGTAAACAAATAGAGGATATTAATTTACCTGGAATTTTAAACCTGTGGGATGTGGAACATACCCTTCCTAGTAATATGAATTATAAGAATAATCCAATCATAGCATATAAGTTCTAAGACGATTAGGCTAATGATTTTTAACTTTAATTTAACAAGGATAGTAATTGGAAGCCCAAATTTTGATTGTGAACAATTTTTATCATTTGCAAATCAAACTCCTGGACACTTTATAACAGGATATTTGGTAATAATAAAGCAACTCCATAGTAACTACCTTAATTCTAAATATAAGACGAAGAGTTATGCCGTGCAGACATTAGGAAATCAATAGAAGACTCAGACCTAATCAGAGTGTTAAAAGAGTTACTTTAAGTAAAGTATATTTAAAAACAAATATTTCTGAATTCATTGCAAATAGTCAAAATCAAATTTTAAACATAGATAGAAAGCCAAAGCTACCCCCGTACCCATAATCCATGCTATTATATGCATCAAAATTTAGGGAATAATTCACATCCAACATTTTTTATTTCGAAAAATCGTACAAAAAAACAATAACAAATATTATTTAAAACCAAAGAGCCTTCCTGTATAAGAGGAAACCCCGTAATCAGAGATCACTAAAGCACATAATATTCAGGACCAGGAAAGAAAAGGTTTAATCCAATCGACGAACTTGGTAACCTTTTGAAGCAAATTATAATAATAATTAATGTGGAAAAACGAATAAATATAAAAAAAAACAGTAGGGAACTTAAAAAACAGTTTTACAATTACTAAATTTTTACCCAAACGAAATAAATCAAAGATTGAGTTACAAAAGTATATTTTACCAACTTTACCTCAGCGGGGGCAAATCACCTTTAGACAGCAATTAAAGCCAACAACCCCAACGCTATGAGGGATTTGTTAATTTTGGGGGCAACCCCAACCTACAGGGAATTATTTAGTAATTGTAAGAATCAGACCTCAAGCATTTACCAAATAGTTAGCTATTTAATAGAAGAGTGTTCTAGTAATCACCACCACAACACTATAATGAGTGGCAGACTAATAAATCTTAGAATATTACTGATTATGTATATCAGTAATAATAGGAGCCTCATACCTAAACAGAGCTTTGAAAGAATTACCTTTACCTTAAAGCCTCAAAAAATACTTAGCGTATTTAAAAACAAATATTTATGAACTTCCAGCAGACAATGTCGAAATTAAATTTGAAACAAACATAGAAAGCCAAAGCTACCCCCGTACCCGCAATCCATGCAATTATATGCATCAAACATTAAGATATAATTTTGATCCAACATTTTTGATTTCGAAAAATTGTACAAAAAACAATAAAAAATAATATTTAAAACCAAAGAACTTTCCTATATCAGAGGAAACCCCGTAAAAAGAAATTGCTAAACCACAAAATATTCCGGACCAGGGAAACAAAAGTTTAATCTGATTGTATCAAACATAACAATCGTGGGAAGATTATAAAATCGTAATAAACAAGATCAAATAACAATATTTCAATAACTATGACATAAATCAAATAAGGTACAATCAATATCCCATCGGTTTCTTCATTGGAGAATCCCCTCTAAACCTGGCTATAAAGAGGAACAACCCTCAAGCGATAATAGAACTATTAAGATTTGGAGCCAAACGAGAGCAAGATCTATCTACAAACTGCGAAATCTTGATTAATTTTCTTAATCACAAAGTATTAAAAATGATTGTAGAGCAACATAGGCTAAATCATTTTTACAAGATAATCCGGTATAGTTCAAACAACATGAAGAGTTTCTTTTGAACAAAATAGGAAGATTACGTACTGGGAAAAAAAAATGAGAAAATTAGATAAAAATAAATCAAAATCAAGAAAGGGAAAAAGAATGTAAACACTAATAAAATCAATGCCTCAAGACACCTACCTATACGCAGCTCATTTTATAATATGAAAATTCAATATATTTAAACTTGAACCATATAAAATATATTTTTCATGGCATTTGGACCTCTCCAGAATCCTACTGGATCAAGGGTCGCAACTAAACAGAAACTCAAGATTTGGCGACAACGCACTAAATGTTGTCTTTGGCAAACTTCTATAAGTAAATAATTTCCACAAAACCTATCAATTAAAACTCCACAATTACAACATCCTTAAAGATATAATAACAAACATGTTCAAATCAAACTATTTTCTCTGCGACATAAATGACGATTATGCTTTAACTTTTGAGGAACTGAGGAGCTATATAACAGCCACGCAGCAGTAAATTATCCTAAAACTGGTATGCTGACTAAGGCAAATGTAAGAATTACGGCAGCTACCCGTTATGTCTACTCGTTAAAAAAAAGTCTTAAGCCCCAGGACATGGTTGTCGATCTATTAAGAACCATCAGGAATTGTGACGAGAATAGAGTAGTCCTCCCCGAGTTTGTAATCTATGAGCATGACGAAGTATGCATACTCTCAGGGGAGGTTACAGCCACACTGATTCGTCAGGTCAATGAGCTTCATTCTACTGTTGGCGATCTTATTGACCACCTAAACTTTTTCAGATCAGCAAAAAATAATGCCAGTGTGACGTTGTGTCCAAAACCAAAAAAATCTCAGAATACAGCAAAACCGTCATTCTCTGTGATTCTCAAACAACCTCCGAAAAAACTCACAAAGCCTGACAGTGATAAGGAGTATCTTGAGGGCTTTACTGGTGACTGCTTCACCCATATAGTGAGCCTGAGGCCTCTTAGCAAAGAACGGCGTGTGATACTTGATGAAAAAGACGCTACAAATGCTCTTGCTAAAGCACCAAACACTGCTAAAGACACTGAGCAAGGCTGAAGACTCTCACACATTGTGGCATTATAAAACATGTTCCCGATGAGTTCTTGCCGAACGATCTATGTTCAATGTTTAGGAATTGCACGAAAGCCGAGACAGTTCAACAAACTCTCACAAACAAGCTTGTCTATGAAAGTAAGGACGATTTCCAAGTAACAATGAATAACCCAATAACTCTTAGCTACGAGCGCTTCTAATTTTTGTTGGTGAAAATTAAGAAAATTTTGAAACATGAGACCAGGGAGAAACAGGAGACCAAGAGGAATTTGGGGAAGAATTTGGTAGTTTTTGGCCCTTTGTTTATACTCTACATTCTTCTTTATATTAAAACACAAGGAACTTACAGAAGAGTACCGAGGGGGAGCACCAAAGGGAACGTAAATTTTATATTAACTCCTAAACTAGTCATATTGGTGAAGCAGCATAAAATTAGTGCAAGTGGCATTTTTTTACCCGACTGATAAACAATAAACCATCAAAACGATATTAAACGTTTATAATCAAGAAAAGCGAATTCAATTCTTACGATAAACAAAATACTAATAGCCAAAATTTACTAAATAAAAATAGACAAGCATAAATATAAGAAAAAATACTAAATAGACATGTATGGGTATTTACCCATGAGGTGTTTTCAGTGCCAAGAGTACGGTCACACTAATAAGGACTATAAAAACGCCATTCGCTGTTCCCGTTGCAGTGGCAATCATGCGAATAACATAGATAAACCCTGCAATGCTGCACTGAAGTGTGCTACACTAAATTTGACTGACCAACTAATATATATTACTATTATTACTTGTAAAAACCTAAATAAGAAGAAAAATTCACCCAACTGACTTTCCATTCATATTTTGAAGACCCCGATTGAGTGGCAATCACTGATATTCTTTGGCTGGGAGTTCCCAACCCTAATATATGCGTATATAAACCTAAAATCACACCTCACGGCTGGAGATCTAACAACAAATGGAACTTCAGAGTTACGAATTCCACTAAGATTTGCGTAAACTCGGGGTAGTAAGTCGAAGTTGACCATGAGGATATTTATGAACAAAATTAGGCCAAGATAGGAAATACTATGGACGGAGCCTAAAGAGAGATTTTGTTGACGTACTATTCGTATTTAAAAATAACTGACGGGCCTTTTCAAGAAGAAGAGAAAGTGATTTTAATAGGGATGGGAACGTACTAATCCAAACAATAGAACAGTAATTTATGCATGAATGCATAGGAGAATTATAAAGAAGCTTTAAAATACATCCATGAAAAATATACCTTAGCTCTCGCATCATGCTTAAGTTTCTTAACACTACTTCGGGGCTAGGGACTTGTCGAAGCCCCTCAAAATAATTTGACAGGGACTCTAATATTTTCCCTGTACTAAGTTATTATGCCACTACTTACAACTTGAAGAGTCCGACCAGGGGATAATCCTTCCTCTGATCGCTGTCGAGTAGTAAGACTCCCATAATTTGGTGATTGAAGTGAGTAAGGCAATGAATGTATAAGGCTCGTTCTTACAAGGTTGTTGAACTAGAACAAAAGTCGACTATAACTCATGGTCTATTATTTTTTTTGCATATACTTATTATCATTGAGTTCACAAAAAATACGAAAACAATCCATCCAACTAAACATTTGTGGACACAAAAGAGGAATATTTATGAATCAATGAATCAACACAAAATGATTAGGAGAAAAGAATTGAACCCTAAGCCACAAAATATCAGAATTCCATCCCCCACCCTGAAAAAGAAGTAAAAAAGAACTAGTAGCCAGTGAAAAACTTAAAATAATTTATACAGGTTGGAAATACGTTACAGTGCGAAATACCAATACCAATAACAACGACAAAGCCAGGAACCAAATGGATTTGTGCACTTTATTTTCACACCACCCAGACTAGAACTTCAACCGTCACCAGATCTTATGAAACTCCCGTCTACATTAAATCTGTGCTTAAAAAGTATTGTCTTAGACAATATATCATCCACCACATCTAAAACATGAGCCTTTCTTGCATTATAGACTTGGACATGGGGTTTAAAACCCTTTTTTTTCGTTCAAACAACTACTTAAAACTGTCTTTGGTCATTTTTTCGGACAAAATCCATCATACCTTCCACAATGTTTTAGAGCGCCCAGATTTCAGGGCACTAATTGACACCTGATATGTTTCTACAGGTCTGACACTCCTCTTCCCATTTTTGGAAAGCGAGGTGCTTCCAGAAACCATCACAGAGAAGTTCTACCTATTATGAAAATCTGTTCATAGCAATCATAGCTTGGACGAAACCAATTCATAGACCTAACTTTCAAAAACATGGCTTTTTAAAAATTAGAGAAAAATCGAGCCTCCCAGCACTCAAATGTAATAAATGAATGTTAGCATTTTCTTTTCTACTATATGTACCACATTTTTTTGCTTTCTAATTTACAAGTTTACCGGAAATTGGACAAATAAATATAAAGTTACATTTTCATGCACCTTGATTGAATTTAGTAACATATACACAACAACTAATGAACTTGTTGAATGTTTATTTCTCTAAAATTCTCATCCTAGAGTCTACCAACATCATAACTTCTCGGGAGGTAGTTTCAGCTTTAAATTCACCCTAGACACTACTAGATGGTTATCTTTACTTTTAATATCAATAACCGCGCTCCTATTACGCTAGTATCCTGTGTTGATCCTGCTTGTCTTCAGTTAACTCTAATATTATCAATAAGGTTTGCTGTCTTACCATCACGTGAGTACCATGCCGACTTATGGGCAGGGCCATTTTATGACCAAACGCCGTATTGGTTATAACTAGATTGTTGTACTTTAAAAAATTGCAAAAGCCATTGCTGTTTCCTTTTCCTGCACCAAATTTATCTAGGCTAGGATACCATCTATCCCTATTTCTACCGACCTGGGCGTTGAAATCTCCTAACGAAAACACTATTTTGTAAACTAGTAACCTGTTAACTTGCTCCTGTAAAAGTAAGTAAAATTCATCTGAATCACTAGTATCTCCGTTAGTCAGTTCAACAGGGGAATATACAACAATAACTGACACCTTGAACTCTTTAGTCATGATGGAAGAGAAAAACAAACAACAAAAGCATAACATACCAAAAACTAAACATTTATCCAGCATTTTAGTTTATACAAAATACAATCATAATAAATAACAAAATAAAATTCAGACATAAAATAAAAATAGAATATAAAAATTTAACAAATATCATTTTATTTGATTAATATTCAATTCTTTGATAAATATTTGATTTGTAGACACATTATTTGATCTAATAACATGTGCAACACAGATAAATTTTTTTTAAATATTTCAATAAAACATAAGAAGAAAATAAAAATAAGGGCGTGCAGCTTATTCGGAAAATCAGTCTTTTTGGAGGCTTTTCAAACAGTTTGTGGTAACGAGCTGTAAGTAAGGAGCAACTTAGGTCAATAGTCACCAAAACTCTATAAAATGGACTTGTGATTATAATAGATATATCAAGAGACTCGGTTGTAATGCTTATTCCAAATATATAAGATGCATTAAGTTTAGGGCTCCCTCTTAAAAGCAACAAGCATGAGAAAATGTGCCTGATTTGAAAAAAAAACACCTTAAAGTCAAAGAATTTCAATGAAGATCACACCATCAAATTCAGAGCATATGAGAACCTTATTGTGGAATTTCCGAGTTCTTATCTGCAAAACGTGGAAATTCTTATTTTTTGCTAGAAGAAAGAACGCGGATGTATGTTTATTTGTTTGTAAAAAATTTTCTCAGGGGTGATCTCATTTAACCAATAGTCCTAGAATATAAGGAAAGGATTAATTCAAGTGGAAATCGAAAGTTCTAGTGCCCTTTTCAAGGAACCAAAATGATTTGGGGGGGAATTACCCACCTTTCTTCCCATTTACCTCAAAACTGATAGATGAAAAATTTTCTAAATTTTTAGATTTTTTTTCCATAGTTGAAAAATCCTAGAACTACGCCTTTTGGGTTAACCTAAACCCCCACAGCGCCTGAAGATATGCATGTAAGTTATAAGCTTTGCCTATTATTTACATATAGCATTTGTTATTGGGAAGTATAAGGACACTTTAAGGGGTGGGGGATGCATTTTGTGCTCTAGGGATTTTTTTCCAGGGGGAATGATCAATGGGAAGGTAAGGTTCCAGGGGGTGAGTTTTCCAGAAGAAATTTTAAACTTGGAATTTGCCAGAATTCTTATACGAAACTATTTTTACTTGTCTTACTTTATCTTTGCTGACTCAATTTTACATTTAGTGATGTTAAGGAGAATCGTCCAGTGGAAATTTTAACTAGGTTGGAGTTGTCTAAAATATTTATATTATACTAGCTGGGTCCCCACAGCTTTGCGACCAGGCCCCAGCATGGCACGTGGCAGGCTTCTATATATGGATTCTCATTGTCCCTTGTGTTCTAACCACAGACAGTAATGGGTCTCGGCGGCTTTGCCACCGGTCCCCGCGGGCTCAAGCATGGCACGCGGCAGGCTTCTATATAAGGATTCTCATTGTCCCTTGTGTTCTAACCGCAAACAGTGCTGGGTCCTACGGCTTCGCCGCCGAGCCCCATAATAGCACATGGCAGGCTTCATGAAGAAGATCTGAATTTCTTTGTATTATTTGAAAACCTTCAGGAAGAAAAAAATATTTTTTCAGCTGAAAGTAAGGAGCGACATCAAAACCTAAAACGAACAAAAACTATTCCGTATATGAAAGGGATTGCCCTCTCTTAAAAACCCTGCTTTTTCCGCCAAAGTATGAATTTTGTCCAGACTATTTAAATACGACTCCTGAAACACAAAAGCCGTTTACTTAAGATAATAGGGTTATTTTAAAATCTATATAAAAAACTTTAATACTGAGGACGGCCAAACAAAGGTTTTGATCAAAATATTTTCATTGTTTTCACCGTTTTTTTTTCACAGACTGTTTTTATCCACGTTTGTATCTTCTCTTCACTAATCATCGTTTTGTGTCATTTATCCCTCACCTCCTTTCTTTTAGACAAAGTCTGAATAATGGTGATGCGCAGTGATGCTTCCTTCTTCCTGCAGAAAAGTGGTTTCTGGCATTTATTTCAAAGCTTCATTTAACTAAACTAATTTAAATTTTATATCATAAAATTAATTGAAATGATGTGTAAGTGTGAATCTTCTATTATAAAGGAGTGAAAGAAGATCGTTTCAATTGTGGGGGGGGGGGCAGTTGTCTCAAAAAATACAATTTAATGCAAAAATATCCTAACTCTAATTGTGCCTTCAGATTAATATAGAATGACTTCTAGGGAAAGAGGAGGTTAGAAAGGGTTAATTAATTGTAGGAGCACCTTGGGCTGAGGAAACAACATTGCAGAGGAAAAAGATATTAAAACATTGTTTCTTTAAATACAGCCCAAAAAAGTCATAAAGGTGGCAAAAAATCTGTATCCTCTTTTACTTCAAATGGATGGGGCTATCTTCAAAAATATGGAAGCAGCTCACTTGCCTGGAAATTTAAAGCTCTTGCATACTTTTTAAAGACGAAAAGCTACTAGAGGACAATCAGCCTTCCTCTCAGTTCCCTTTCTTCAATATTACCCTCCACTAACATCAATGATTGCGACTCAAAAGTTTGATACATCTGTTTTGTTGAAAAACAAAATTTTCCGTGAATTCACCCGAAGGAAAGCTAAAAAAGCCAGCAAACTGGCATTTTTTTGGCTCATCCTCTTGGCATATTCGATGATGATCAAAAATAGCTTCTGTATAAAACACCTTCTATACAACTGTTGAAATTTTTCCAAATCTATCACGTATTTTTCTTAAAAATTTAACATTAAGAAATTTGACATCATTCACATGATTTTTTTTTAAATTAAGGCTCTATAGTAATGTCTGCCAAAGAGTGTACCTGTTCTCATTACCCACCAAAATATTGCCATGCTCCACCAGTGTGACCTGCACACATCCCCGTTGGGAATCAGGGGCTAAAGCGAGAAAAGTCAGAATTAAAAAAACGACTCTTTCTTACAAACAAAAATTGTGTTAAGATTTTCGTTTTTAATTAGGCCTGGTAGATTTTTTAGAGACACAGGGATGGAAGTACTAATATTGGAAATGGGATGGAATATACTAATATTGGAAGTAGCTTCTCATTGGCATCATTGAGTTAACATGAGTTTATCGACAATCACTAGAAGAGTTATATCTTTCTCCTTTAGTTAAGATATTGAAATTAGTTAAGATATTAGTTAAGATAATAAAAAATAATGGGAAAATATATTTTGCATAAATAACTTTATCGAGACAAAGCTATTAATGAAATAATCATAAAATTAGACAGTTAAAATAATTTTCAGAGAATGGTGGTGAGGAGATGGTGGTAATATATTGCTGCATAAGAAAACAGCGCATGTTTGTATTGATATTTATTGTCTTTTTTTTCTTACAAAAATCATGTTTAACAATTCCATTTCAAATTAACCCTTAAACAACTAACTAAGTTTTTTTGGTAACCATCTAGCTGTGGCAAAAAGAAAAAGAGGACGCGTCAGTAATACCCATGCAAAAAGTTATATTCCTTGATGTTCAATGGGGAGGAAAGTGCTGTAATTTTTCAGTTTGAAGCAACGAAAATTCCAACGACATAATATTCATTTCTATCCGACACTCTTCTGATGGTTTACGAATAGCTTTGGTAATTCCCATTACTTAGTTTTTGCAATAACCTTTAAAGTGGGACGACGTACCTTGGTAAAACAAGCAAATAGATGATATATTGTGCCCACTTCGAGCTTCATATCACTACATTATAATATTATCATGTGATTTTTAATAGGACGTCATTGCAACCTCCATACAGCCTTTTATATTTGTAGGTTACTTAATTATGTAAGCTTCAAAGTAGTGTGATAAATTTGACGTCGTCTTTACCATATATTAATACACATGATGTGGTTCAGTTATTGATTGTATTTGAAAAAGCACAATTTTAAAACATAGAAAATATGAAATGGATGTATGCTCAAGGGTGGCAGAAGAAGAAAATAAAAATTGAATACTTCTGAAAAACCGAAAAACAAGGAGACAAACCTGAATGAGATAGAGAGGGATAAGAAAACCACTTTGCGTCTTCCTGATGATAAAAGAACGCTTGGTAAATGTGCACTGTTGCTGAGCAATAAAGTCGGTCAATATTTAGAAGAACAAGTATTGGTGGACAAAGGAAAATTGAGAAAAAGAAGCGAAATAGCCATTTTTGATAAGCAGGTAGTAAACAGTAGTTTAGTTCGTGCACTTCGTGAAGGAGATCTAGAAATAGCAAAGGAGCTAATCAACCGTTTTTGGCTGTCTTACATCAAGAGATGATCTGATGGATACGTACTACTTTGTCAAGCTTTGATTACAAAAAAAGAAATTGCCAAATTATTTTTAAATCACGATTGTAAAGTCAACCTTGAAAATGGAAAGCGTACTGATACGCCACTTCATTTGACAGTTATTAGTGGTGATTTAGAAGTTATTGAGATGGTTTTAGATAAGGGTGCTGATGTTAATGCAAGAGATATTTATGGTAAAAATCCACTTCATTTAGCAGCTTCAAGTAGATGTTCTAAGACTGTTGTTGAATGTCTTTTAAAGTTCGGTGCACACTTTAATATAAGATATAATAATGGTGAAAGTCCACTACATTTAGTAGCTTTATATGGACACCCAAAAATTATTGAATATCTTTTAAAGTTAGGTGCTGATGTTAATATAAGAAATGAAGTTATTGAAAGTCCAATTTATTTTGCAGCTTTTTTTGGACATTCAGAAACAGTTGAATGTCTTTTTAGGTTTGGTAAAAGATAAAAATGTAAAAGATATTTTTGGCGTAAGTCAACTTCATTTAGCACCTTCAAGTAGACACTTACAGACACATAGACGCGTACGGATAGTGGAATGTCTTTTAAAGTCTGGCACTGATGCTTATATACAAAAAAGTAACTGTGAAAGTCCACTTCGTTTAGTAACTTCAATGGATTACTTACAAACTGTTGAATGTCTTTTAAAGTCTGGCGCAGAGGTTAATATAAGAAATATTGATGGTTAAAGTCCACTCCATAAAGCAGTTTCAAAAAGAGAGTTTGGCGCTGATATCAAAATAAGCATTAGTGATGATGAAAGTCCACTTGTCTGGATCAGAAACTTTTGAATATCTTGCATACCAAAAATTAAAAATGATCGTGGCAAATTTAAATGTCAGTGAAAGAAGCAAATCACTCTTAGTCCAGGTTTTTTCTGCTCAGAGTGGGGTTCGCAGTAGGGTCAATATGAAAGAGAACAAGAACAAATGAAAAGTAAGATAATATTTTGTAATATTTCGTTTTATTACATTTTCATCAAAGGAATAGGCTTAATAGAATTATGCATGATGAAGGAAAATTCCTTGAAAAGTTTACTGAAATCAGCAAACTGAGAAGCCAAATTTCCATTACACAAGAACAAAGAACCAATCAACAAATCGTCTACAACCCCAGTCATATGGAAGCAAAACATAAATGACAATATCATCAGCAACCAAAAAGTTAAGAGCCGCGAACAAATCAACAAATCACCTGCATTCCCAGCTGTATAGTAGTAAGACAAAATTAACAACATCAGCAATCAAGAAACTAATAAAAACTTGATATATACTTCAATATTATAAATTATGAATCGTTATGTCCGAGCAATGTTTTAATAGTATTCTATATCAGACAACCTTTCAAAGATAAAAATTGGAAGAAACTCTTTGGATAATCATAATAAATTCTTATGAAATATAACAAACTTTAATGAGTCCACTGAAGAGTTTAAACATTAAAAAGTAGTTTGAGGTGAACTTAGGAAGATCTAGAACTAAAAACTTGTATTAATAGGGAAGAACAATAAATGATCAAATCAAAAAGTAAAATGGGTAAGGGACATGAAAAAATTATGGCATAGATATTAAAGAAAAACAATACAACAAACTTAGTGAAGAATTACCAAAACATGCCAGTAGTGAATTGCAGAATATCATGAAACTGACAAGTGTTTTATAAGCGTGATGTAAATGTAAATTTAACCTAACTGTAATGCTTCAATGCGATTTTTGAATATCTTGAATCAATTGGAAAAATAATTAAATTAAAATCACTTATTCTTATATTCTAATTCTTTTTTTTACTTTATTCTAAGTATAACTTAAGAAGAAAGTAATATTTGGCTCGACCTGAAAGAGAGGCAATCACGAGAAATACAACTGGTATCTGGATTCTCTAGCAAAGACGATATAATAAAGAAGATAAGAGTACGGCAATCCAAAGGACGGAAAAGCTCTTCAAATAATGAAATGCACAACAAATGTCGTAAAATACCCGGAACTAACACTTTTAGCTATAAATTATGAGGACCAGTTTCTTAAAGTTTTGACGAACTGTGAAAGCAATAATGAATTTAAAAAGAGTATTGAAGTTCCTGGAATAAAACTTCTAAGGAATAAATCTTTCGTTCACTATTCCAACTATACATAATGAAATAACTAAGTCTTTAATATGGTCAGAAATCGAAAAGATTTAAAATGCAATGCCATTGATCTAAATTAAGGAGGTATTAGAACCAGAGATACTACTCATTACTAGTGAGGACAAAAGATAGGAATTTATGGAAAGTCAGAATTGATTATTTTCAAAAAATTCCTGGTAAGATATTACGGTAACAAATTTTCTGGTATTTATCATTTCACTATCAATAAGAGCATTACTAACATTGATTAATGATAACCTCTTAAAACTACAAAGAAAACATCCAAACATGAGATAATTGACGCACAGGGGATGCGTCAATTATATTCCACTTCTCCCGAAGATATCTAAGTCTTGGAAACTGGTAGGAAATTACAGTACAAGAGAGTTAAGAGGTCGTCTCTTGTATATACCAATGCCGATTCCCTATTGTAACTAAATATTGCTAATATGTATTTGGATGGCTATGATACAAGAAATTCTGTTTCTTCATTTATGTTTTGCGCAACCATACATCCGTATTATGAAAAAAGGAGGCAAAAAAATTTGTATGTAAACTCAGAACTCTAGCATTCATAAAGTAAGTTCTCGTTTTTACCTCCTCAGAACTATGATTAAAGGTAAAGTATAAATGTGTAAAATATTGCTAATTATATATGATTTACAATTGTGATATTATGATTTTACCATTTTGTATGCTATTTCACATATGGTAGGTTATGACTCAACAAAAAAAAATTAATATAGGAACCGGGACACTCTTATAGTGACCGACCACTCACAATGGTCAAAAGTGAAAAGAAGAAACATTTATCGTCATGATTTATCAACCTCCATGGAATACCCATAAATGCCACACGTTTTATATTTCCCACCCCGCAACTATCAACAACGTAGACAGAACCTCAACAATCAAAGCCATCACGCAAAAAATCAAACTATAACTACTTCGACATTCCTCATCGCCCCCATCCTTAATCAGAAGTCAACAATACAAAGTCAACCTCAAGAGAAAACTTGTACCTCAGCTGAAATATATACACGAACTAACAACGAGCTCAAGGTATGCAGATAACACTTGAAGCAGTAACTAACAAGAGCAAAACACCTGCCAGAGAAGCCATGGTGTGCCAAAAAGCATGTGTGTGAAAAAAGAAGGCAGACAAATTTGTATGAAAACTCGGACCTCTAACATTTACAAAGTAATTAGCTATTTATAAAAGAGTATTCTTGTATTTACCGCCAAGACACTAAAATTAGTGGTCAAGTAAAAATACCTAAGATATTGCTGATTATGTATGATTTACAATAGTTTTATAATAACTTTACCAATTTTATATGCTATTTTACTTATGGTAGAATATAATTCTGCCAAGAAATTTGTGTTATGGGAACTGGCATATTATTACTGGGACCAACCGCTCACTATGGTCCAAAATGGAATAAGAAGTAACATCTGTTGTCATGGTTTATCAACCTCCGAAGTATACCTATAAATGCCAAACGTTTGATATTTCCCACCTCGCAATGATCAACGACGTAGAAAGCACTACTTTAGTCCTAGCCATCACGCAAAAAAAAATCCAACTATGACTAAATCGAAAATCCACATCGCATTCATCCTTAATAGGAAGCCAATAAGACAAAGTCAACCTCAAGATAAAAAGTGTACCTCAGGTGAAATATATCACAAATTAACATCGAGCTCAAGGTATGTAGATAACACCTGAAGAAGTAAGCAACAAGAGTAAGACAGCTTCCACACATACCATCGTGTTCTGACAAGAACAAAGAACAAATCAACAGATCGTCTACAACCCCAGCCGTATAGAAGCAAGACCTAAGTGAAAACATCATCAGCAACTAATAAGTTAAGAAGCGCCAACTGATCAATGGATCGCCTGCAGCCCCAGCTGCATAGAAGCAAGACAAAAATTACAACATCATCAACAATCAAGAAACTACAAAACTCTTGACATAAGCTAAAATATTATAAATTATGAATCGTGGTGTCCAAGCAACGTTTTAATGGTATTCTATATCAGAAAACCTTTCAAAGATAAAGATTTGAAGAAACTCTTTGGATAATCATTATAAATTTTTATGAAATATTAAAAACTTCTGAGAATCTAGTGAAGACTTTAAATATTAAAAATTAGTAGGAGGTGAAAGTTGAATGGTCTAGAATTAAAATTTTTTATTAATAAGGAAGAACATTAAATGATCAAATGAGAAAGTTAGATGGGTAAAGGACACGAACAAATTATGGCATAGATTTAAAAAAAACATAAAAAACATAAACATAATAGACTAATAAGTGCTTTTTAAGCACAATATCTATCTAAATTTAACCAAACCGTTATGCCTTAATGCGATTTTTGAATATCTTAAATAAATTGGAAAGATATTTAAATTAAAATTAATTTTGATAAAAAAAAACTAACCATAACTTAAGAATAAATTAATATTTTGCACGACAATAAAGAGAGGCAACCACTAGAAATACACCTCGTATCTGGATTCATAAGCAAAAACGATATAACAAAATATAGCCTTATTTCGGTTCTTACATATAAACCGTCTGACAAATTCACTTGAATAGCCTTTATACACAGAAAAAAATGAGTTTTCTTTTATATTAAAACTTAACTGGTCGTGATGAATCCCATGCCGCTGGCAGCCCAATAAAAAGGAAGATGTAGTGTTAATTTATCGTGAAATGACAACAAATCAAATTGGTAAATCTCTGGCACTAACGTTCATCAAAGAAAACTTGAACCCAGCGTTCGTTTAAAAGTTTTGAAATAAGATCCATCAAAATTCCACGAGTTCTTCTTCAGGCACCAGCGTTGAAAGCCTCTCGATATTCCGAATCATCATGCAGAAAAATCCAACTAAATCTTAATTCGACAATCTCATCACCTCAAACATTAATAAAAAGTCAATAAGACAAAGTGAACCTCAAGAGAAAACGTGTACCTCAGCTAAAATAAATACAGAATCTAACATAGAGCTCAAGGTAAGCAGATAACACCTAAGGCTGTAACAAACAAAAGGCAGGTGTTAGACACCTAACACCTGCCACACATACCATGATGTGCCAACAAAAACAAAGAACCAATCCACAGATCGTCTACAAGCCCAGCCGTATTAAAGACATAAATGACAGTGTCATCAGCAGCTAATAAGCTAAGAAAAGCGAACAAATCAATGGATTGCTTGCAAACCAGCTTTATAGAAGCAAGACAAAAATAACAAAATCATCAACAATCAAGAAATTAAGAAACGTTTGACATAAGCTGAAATATTATAAATTAAGAATCGTCAAATCCATGTAAGGTTTTAACAGCTTTCTATATCAAACAACCCTTCAAAGATGAAAATTGGAAAAAAATCTTTAGATAATCATAATAAGTTTCTTATGGAATATTACAAATTTTAATGAATCTAGTGAAGAGTTTAAACATTAAAAGGTAGTATGAGGTGAAAATGGGAAGGTCTAGAACTAAAAACTTGTATTAATAAGGAAGAACAATAAATCATCAAATCAAAAGGTGAAATGAGTAAAAGACACGAACAAATTATGGGATAAATGTGAAAAACAATTATTAAACTTAGTGAAACATTATAACCAAAACATGTCAGTAGGGAATTGCAGACTATCATGACACTGACGAGTGTTTTATAAGCGTAATGTAAATATAAATTTAACCTAACCGTTATTCTTTAATGTGATATTTGAATATCTTGAATCAATTTGAAAAATAATTAATTTCAAATCACTTTTGATAAAAAAAAAGTATAACTTAAGAATAAAGTAATATTTGGCACGACATGAAAGAGAGGCTATCATGGGATATAAACATGGTATTTGAATTCATAAGCAAAGTCAATATAACAAACTTTAGCCTTATTTCGGTTCTGACTTACAAACTGTCTGACAAATTCACTTGAATAGCCTATATACTCAGAAAAAAAGCATGAGTTTTCGTTGAATACTAAAACAGGACTGCTTGTATCGAATCCTAAATCAAGACTGAACCCAGCATTTGTTTAACGGTTGTGAAATAAGAACCATCAGAATGTCTCATGTACTTTTTTTGGCTTCAGTTGCAAGTCTTGTAAATGCTGATTTGCTAGAAGGGAGAACCCTGAAGATAAAATTATCACTATGCAAACACTTTCAAGAGGATAGCAGCACATGGTCATTTAGGGGAATGCTTTTGTAATCCCTGAGAATGGTGGGGGTGCTATAAGATAAACTGAAAACGGAAAATATCTAAGTGGTGCTGTTTTGAGTTCAGTCCCATGCTAATACTTGAACCGAAAGGTAGTTCCGAGATTCTGGATCAATGAGAAGAGTTCAATCCACCACTGTGATAGCATTTCCATATAGTATACTAAAGATCCAATGCAAGAAGGAGAAATTTTAGGGACGGAAGACTATATGGGAACAATAACTTTCACTGGCCTAGCTATTGGAGTTGACACTTTTAACAAAGCTGGAACCTTTCTTGATATCTTTCGTTATATAATGGCAATACTGAAAAATGGCTCCATGAAGTATGACAAAAGGATGGAGAAGCCGTTAAAATAGCAAAACACAAACCAAATGTCATAAACAATCTTAACGAAGCTTTAATGAAGTTTGAAAGTAACAGTGATTTCAAAGAGTGAATTGAAGTTCCTGGAATAAAAATTCAAAGGGATCAATCTGTCGTTCACTATCCCAAATATCCATAATGAGGAGACGAAGTCCCCTATATGGTCTGAAATCGAAAGGATTTAAAATACAATACCATTGTCAAACATTAAAGATGCATTAGACTCACTGATAATACTCATCACTAATGAGGACCAAAGATAAAAATATGTGGAAAGTAAATATTGATTATTTTCAAAAAATTACTGGTACAATATCTGGTATTTCTTTCAATTAAACCCAACTGCTCCCGAAGATATCTTTGCCTTTGAAACTGGAAGAAAATTACAGTATAAGAGAGTTAAGAGGTCGTCTCTTGTATATGCCAATATCCAGTCCCTCTTGTAACTAAATATTGATAACGTCTAGTTGGGAGACCATGACACAATGAATTGTTTTTCTTCATTTATATTTGGCACAGCTATACATTAATAATATTAAAAATAGGTAAAAAAAAATTGTATGTAAACTCAGACCTCCAACATTTACCAAGTAATTAGCTATTTATAAAAACGTATTCTCGTATTTACCACCACAGAACTATAATTATTGGTGATGCATATATACCTAAAATATTGCTAATTAAGTTTTATTTACAATTATGTTATAATAGTATTACCTATTTTATTAACTATTTTACTTAGGGTAGAATATGATTCTGTCAAAAAAAAAGATTTATACGAACTGGCATACCCTCAGATAAGATCGTCCATTCACTATGGTATAAATAAAAAGTAGAATCTGTGGTCATGATTTGTCAACTTCCGAAGAATACCCATATGTACAATTCGTTTGACATTTTCCAGCCCGCAATGATGAACGAAATAGAAGGCACCAAACTATTCCCAGTCATCACAAAAATAATCGAACTATAAATACTTCAACAATCTTCGTCGCTCCCATCTTTAATAAGAAGTCAACATGACGAAGTCAACCTCAAGAAAAGATATGTACCTCAGCTAAAATATATACAGGAACTAACATCGAGATCAAGGTATGCAAATAACCTCTGAAGCAGTAATTAACAAGAGCACACCTGCCACGTTGTTCCGAGAATAACAAAGAACAAATCAACGGATCGTCTACAGCCCCAGTCGTATAGAAGCATGACATAAATGACAACGTCTTCAGCAACTAGTACCAGCAATACAAAGAAATCAACGTATCGTCTGCAACCCCAGCTGTATAGAAGCAAGACAAAAATAACAACATCATCAACAATTAAAAGTCTAAGAGACACTTGACATAAGCTCCAATAGTGTAAATTATGAATCGTCATATCCAAGTATTGTTTTAAAAACTTTTGTATATCAGACAACCTTTCAAAGATAAAAAAAGGAACAAAACTGTTTGGATTGTCATCATATATTCTTATGAACTATCACAAACTTTAATGAATCCAGTGAAGAGTTTAAATATTAAAAAGTAGTATGACACGAAAGTGGGAAGGTCTAGAACCAAAGACTTATATTAATAAGGAAGAACAATAAATGATCAAATGAAAAAGTGAATTTGGTACAGGACACGACAAAACTATGGCATAAGTCTGAAAAAAACATAATAAACTTAGTGAAGAATTGTAACGAAAATAAGCTAGTAGTAAATTGCAGAATATCATGAAACTGAAGAGTGTTTTTTAAGCATGACGCTAATGTAAATTTATCCTAACCGTTATTGTAATGATAGAACGCAAAAAGATTGGAACAACGATGACATTATATTGGCTGACAATATTCTCAATATTTGCTTTAGCTCTGACTTCTCCTCCTCCTGGTTTGTGACAACAGATACGACATCTATTGCAACAGAAACTACGCCAACCGACAAGGCTACCACTACATTTAGACCACCGGGCGATATTAATTACCAATTACCAAGACACTTCTTGCCAATTTTATACACACTACGACTTTTTCCTATCAAAGAGGAAGAAATTCCACATATAAGGACTTTTTTAACAATTCAAGATTCTTTAAACAAAGAAACATCGTAGTCGGCGAAGGAAACTTCACAGTTTTTGGAGAAGTTAAGACATGATTTGTAGTGAAAATACACAGCATATTGTGCTTCATATTAATGACATCGATGTTCATTCAGAAACAATAAAGGTATCTGGAGAGGGAGTGGAAGACATGGTGGTAAACCGCACTGCTTTTGAAATGATTACGCAATTTTTCACCATACACCTTAGTGGTGAATTAATAGCAGGAATACAGCTCGGTCTTTCCATGTCATATTTTGCCAAGCTCAATGATGGACTTGGAGGTTTTTACAGATCTTATTATTATTATTACAAAGGGTTACGGACACCCCGAAGAAATATGGCTACTACTCAATTCCAACCAACAGGTGCAAGAAGGGCATTTACCTGTTTTGACGAGCCAAACTTCTAAGCGAGATTCGCCATCACTTTGGGTAGTAAAAGGGATATAGCCTCTCAAATATCCAAATATCCCACTTAATCGCACAGTTCCTCACCAGAATATGCCAGATTATAAATGGGATATTTATGAAAAATTTGTCCTTATATCAACCATTCATCCCTTTCTTTGTATCAAAGTATAACAATTCTTGATTTAATCCTATTCGTCTTCTGATTTTTTCGTCGTTTGATTTAATCCTTTTTTGTAAGCACAAGCGCCATTTAGTTTTTATGACTATGAGAGATTGTGCAAATAAAACCGATTTTATTCTTTTCTACTTAGTGGCTTTTTTCATATCTGATCTTGTTAAAAAATTCAGCTTCAAATACAGGTGAGACAGAGGTGGGTGTTTGGTCGCGACCTGGCTTTGAAGAGTACACCAGATACACTACAAGTATAACTTTTACAGTTTTGGAGTACTTATAGGAATTTATACAAATCCCATTTCCGCTTCAAAAGCAATATATGATCGTCATTCCAACTTAGGAGCAAAGGCAATGGATAACTGGGGCTCAATAGCATAAAGTGAAAATGGTCTTTGATATGATCCATGCTATTCATCAGCCTAAGACAAAAAATGAGTTGCTGTTGTTATAGCTCAAAAGCTAGCACGTCAGTAGTTCGGTAATTTAGTAACAACCGACTGGTGGGAAATGCTTTGGCTCAATGATGGACTTGCAACATATCTCAAATTTAAAGGAGTTGACTGGGTTGAGCATGACATGAAAATGGAACAGCAGTACGTAAATGATGCCATTTATACGTGATGCAACTTGATGGTCTCAGCTCAACGTATCCGATAATTATGCAAGTGAATAAGCCATATGAAATCAACGAGCTATTTGATCCAATCACATACAAAAAAAGTGGTTCTGTCCTACGCATGATGGAATATTTCCTTGGCTTAGAAGTACTTAAGGAGGGCCTGACAAATTACATAAATAACAGGACTTATGATACGGCTACTACTGATGTTTGTGGGCATTTTCGGGCTATGCAGCATCTAAATATTCTATTGAACTAAACGGTCTAACGGTAAAGGGTATAATGGACACCTGGAGTATCCAAAAGAAATTCCCTGTTGTGAAGGTCAAAAGAAATCGCAAAAAATATGCAGAAATTACTGTTACACATAAAATGTTCAAATCAGGAATTCATGGAAGATATTTATATGAAATATATGATTTTCCTCAAAACAAATATATTATTGAAGAAAATTATTGGCACATACATTGACATTCATTCAAAATTTAAAAACAGTTCGGCCATAAGAAGGCGCTGGCTTGGTAACTCATCTGAGCCAGCTGTGTACAGAGATGTAATATAAAAACCCAACAGCTGGATAATTTGCGACAACAAAGTATTTGAATACTACCGTGTGGATTATGATGAAGTGAACTGGGACCTACTTCACGATCAATTACAGAATAATCACACACAAATTGACGTAATAAACAGAGCCCAAATTATTGACCATGCTTTGAATTTGGCTAGTGCAAATCAAATAAAGAAAACTTACGAACGAGCTTTGAATATCACAAGTTATTTGAAGAAGGAATTCGATTGGCTTCCTTGGGAAACTCTATATAACAACTTTGAAAGACTTCAAAACCTATTATCAGGAACTGAAGCGGGAGCACTTTTGAATAGCCATATTCAACGCTTGGCTTTACATTTGTATGAATTTTACACCTTCAATGAAGATCCTAAGGATAAAGCTTTGGATTTGTGTTTAAGAAAAATTGCTGTTAGAATTGCATGTGAAACGAATTTTGCTCCATGTGTAGAAGAAGCGAAGAATTTTTTTTTTAACTGGACTAAAGGCTTGGAATGGAGATCCCAAACCTTGAAGAATGAAATAATTTTTCCTACCATGGGAAATAATGAAGACCAGACAGATTCGTTTTCTATTATTCTATATTTTCAAGGACTGACTGAAGACGATTTATTAGGACTGACGTGTAAAAAAGAACTTTTTCTGGTTAGATAGCTTCTAAAATTGTCACTCACTGATGGCACCATGATAAAAAAAAAAGACGAATCAGTCTTAATGTATCGTGGATTGGCAAAAAATTCAATTGGCTAAACACTTGCTTTTACGTTCGTCGAAGACAACCGGGAACAAATCGTGTCTTACACTGTTGGCTACCATATAGCAACTTAGTGGATTCAAGAAGTGTCAATGTATTATAATAAAAAAAATTGAGTTCATACAGCTAATTCGCCTGAAAAAATAGAAGGCACCACAGTTAGGAGCAATGAGGACTTCAATGAGGAGAAAAATCTCTATTTTCCTTATCTAATGTAAGATGCATGGTTTTTGTATCGATCTTAGTACGAAAAAACGATTTCACAAGAAACTATAAAGAAAGAAATTTCAACTTTAGTAAAACAAAATTTAAGTGATTTTAGTCTCTGATTCCCATTTACATTTTTTTCCACTATTTTTATCCAAATGAGATCACCACAGAAAAATAGATGACTTCCTGAATTTTGGAATGAATAAGAAAAAGCTATTACAGCAAGGAGAATTCTTAAATCTTACATTTACTTTTCAAGAAATAGATTGTTACATTTGTCCTTTTTTATATTGACACTGACTTTACCGCAATTTAAGAGAACAGGAAACCTCCGCCAGTACCAATACGGCTCTTCTGAATACGTTCACGCTCTCTTCTGCAATGTATTACCTATGGTGAATCTAGTTCCTCTAGTGTATCTCAATAGTTTGACCTAATATTCCTTGTGTCCTTTTTCGTCAATATTGCTGCCCTTTTTCAATTATCCTTGCTTGAAGCGTGCCGGATTATAGCGATGCTACATCTTTCCTATTTATTTGCATAGCTTTGAAAAGCAAGTGTCCTACATCTCTATCATCTGAAAAATAGCATGGTTTATATATGATAAAAAGAACTAAAAATTAACAAGTTTATACATAGAGCTGTCAGAAGTTATTAAACCGTAATCTTGCTTGTATAATCTTATATAACACATCACATGAAGCGGTAGCCATAAGGTAAAGATTATTCGATACATTAAATATTATTGGATATATTAAAACATTATTTTTGAAAAATACACAAACTTGTATGTATTATTTATGGTGTCATCAATCAACCTATCCAAATCCACACAATCTAGTTTCTGATTCATTTTATTTGATACATATTTTTTAATTGACTCCCCTCCAAATGTGTTTTTCCATACCGGCTCCATAATAATTTTGTCGATGAGTCTATCTAATTTCAGGTGACCTTCTTTAGTTTTTGCCAATCCACAATAGATTAAGACTAATTCGTCTTTTTTTTATCATGGTGCCATCAGTAAGTGACAATTTTAGAAGCTATCTAAGCAGAAAAAGATCTTTCGTACACGTCAGTCCTAATAAATCGTCTCCAGTCAGTCCTTGAAAATATAGAATAATAGAAACGAATCTGTATGGTCTTCATCATTTCCCATGGTAGAAAAAATTATTTCATTCTTCAAGGTTTGGGATCTCCATTACAAGCCTTTAGTCCAGTTAAAAAAAAAAAAAATTCTTCACTTCTTCTACACATGGAGCAAAATTCGTTTCACATGCAATTCTAACAGCAATTTTTCTTAAACGCAAATCCAAAGCTTTATCCTTAGGATCTTCATTGAAGGTGTAAAATTCATACAAATGTAAAGCCAAGCGTTGAAT
This sequence comes from Artemia franciscana, assembly GCF_032884065.1. Taxonomy (NCBI): domain Eukaryota; kingdom Metazoa; phylum Arthropoda; class Branchiopoda; order Anostraca; family Artemiidae; genus Artemia; species Artemia franciscana. The sequence continues at coordinate 68,416 of NW_027068448.1, forward strand.
ATGGCTATTAAAAAGTGCTCCCGCTTCAGTTCCTGATAATAGGTTTTGAAGTCTTTCGAAGTTGTTATATAGAGTTTCCCAAGGAAGCCAATCGACTTCCTTCTTCAAATAACTTGTGATATTCAAAGCTCGTTCGGAAGTTTTCTTAATTTGATTTACACTAGCCAAATTCAAAGCATCGTCAATAATTTGGGCTCTGTTTATTACGTCAATTTGTGTGTGATTATTTTGTAATTGATCGTGAAGTAGGTCCCAGTTCATTTCATCGTAATCCACACGGTAGTATCCAAATACTTTGTTGTCGCAAATTATCCAGCTGTTGGGTTTTTCTATTACACATCTGTACACAGCTGGCTTAGATGAGTTACCAAGCCAGCGCCTTCTTATGGCCGGTTGCTAAATTTTGAATGAATATCAATGGTATGTGCCAATAATTATCTTCAATAATATATTTGTTCTGAAGGAAATCATATATTGCATATAAATATCCTCCATGAATTCCTGATTGAAACATTTTATGTGTAACAGTAATTTCTGCATATTTTTTGCGATTTATTTTGACCTTCACAACAGGGAATTTCTTTTGGATACTCCAGGTGTCCATTATACCCTTTACAGTTAGACCATTTAGTTCAACAGAATATTTAGATGCTGCATCACCCAAAAATGCCCACAAAACATCAGTAGTAGCCGTATCATAAGTCCTGTTATTTATGTAATTTGTCAAGCCCTCCTTACGTACTTCTAAGCCAAGGAAATATTCCATCATCCGTAGGACAGAACCACTTTTTTTGTATGTGATTGGATCAAATAGCTCGTTGATTTCATATGGCTTATTCACTTGCATAATTATCGGATACGTTGAGCTGAGACCATCAATTTGCATCACGTATAAATGGCATCATTTACGTACTGCTGTTACATTTCCATGTCAGGCTCAACCCAGTCTACTCCTTTAAATTTGAGATATGTTGCAAGTCCTTCATTGAGCCAAAGCAAATCCCACCAATCAGTTGTGACTAAATTACCGAACTACTGACGTGCTAGCTTGCGAGCTATAACAACAGCAACTGATTGTTTGTCTTGGGCCGATGAATAGCATGGATCGTATCAAAGACCATTTTCACTGTATGCTATTGAGCCCCAGTTATCCATTGCCTTTGCTCCTAAGTTGAAATGGCGATCATATAATGCTTTTGAAGCGGAAATGGGATTTGGAGAAATTCCTATAAGTACTCCAAAACTGCAAAAGATATACTTGTAGCGTATCTGGTGTACTCTTCAAAGCCAGGTCGCGACCAAACGTCCACCTCTGTCTCACCTGTATTTGAAGCTGAATTTTTTACAAAATCAGATATGACTAAAGTCACTAAGTAGAAAAGAATAGAATCGGTTTTATTTGCACAATCTCTCATAGTCATTAGAACTAAATGGCACTTGTGCTTACAAAAAAAGGATTAAATCAAACGACAAAAAAATCCGAAGACGAAGAGGATTAAATCAACAATTGTTATACTTTAATACAAAGAAAGGGATGAATGGTTGACATAAGGACAAATTTTTCGTAAATATCCCATTCATAATCTGGCATATTCTGGTGAGGAGCAGTGCGATTAAGTGGGATATTTGGATATTTGAGAGGCTATATCCCTTTTCCTACCCAAAGTGATGGCGAGTCTCGCTTTGAAGTTTGGCTCGTCAAAAAGGGAAATGCCCTTCTTGTACCTGTTGGTTGGAATCGAGTAGTAGCCATATTTCTTCGGGGTGTCCGTAACCCTTTGTAATGATAATATTAACATCTGTAAAAACCTCCAAGTCCATCATTGAGCTTGGCAAAATATGACATGGAAAGAGTGAGCTGTATTCCTTCTATTAAATCACCACTAAGGTGTATGGTGAAAAATTGCGTAATCATATCAAAAGCAGTGTGGTTTACCATCATGTCTTCCAATCCCTCTCCAGATACCTTTATTGTTTCTTAATGAACGTCGATGTCATTAATATGAAGCACAATATGCTGTGTATTTTTACTACAAATGATGTCTTAACTTCTTCAAAAACTGTGAAGTTTCCTTTGCCGACTATGATGTTTCTTTGTTTAAAGAATCTTGAATTGTAAAAAAAAAAGTCCTTATATGTGGAATTTCTTCCCTCTATGATAGGCAAAAGTCGTACTGTCGGTGTCATTCTTGTTGTTTTGCTTTTAATTTGAGCTGTTTGACTACCTGAGCTGCAGATTTTGACCGACCTTTTGGATACCCTTTTGGAGACCCGAAAGTGAACTTTTCCCCAAAGTTTTTCTCGAAGCGTTAACCCTTCTGATCCATGGGCTTCGATATCAGTTGGCGAATCGCCAGTGTCCTCTGAGGTAATTTTTTGTCGTAGTCCAGCTGGTTGCTGCATCATCCTTTTTGTTTCAGTTCTTTTTGGGGATTCCAAAAAGTACAATCTTTTAAAATCTTCTGCTGGCGTAGACTTTAGTAATCTAGCGAAACCCGTCTTTGGTTCTTTGGCTCCACTGGTGCTGGGCCATAAGTGTAATCACTACTCTCCAGAAATCCTTCATTTGCATACTCCTCGCAGTCTTGCGTGCGACTTCACTCACAATCCGGACAAGTTAGTAATTTTCTTCCTGTGGTAAGTTCGATATTTGGTATATTCGTCTGTTCCCCCATTTGCAATCTATTCGGTGGATGAGCTATTGGGCTGATGGCTTCTTTAATGGTGGAGGAATTGACTGCCGGAGGAACTACTTCGGAGGAGTATCGGTAGATACTCCTTTAATTCCTCCCATTTGTTATGATTGTTAAAAAGATCTAAGAACTGATATGGCTGATGCGTTAGAATCGTGGCTGCCATTTCATCATTATCCAAATAATTTTCCTGCACAGGTTTCACTTTCCATGGCTTGGGATAGACACCAGGTTTGAGGCGGCTATGGTGTACCATTTCCTCTGTTTATTTTTCTGAATGCCTCAAGATATATGTTAAATTGTTGAAAAGAACCTTTATCACACGAAAAGGTCCATCCCATTTTTTTTTAGCTTTTTAGCTCCTTCCAAATTTGGTTTTTGAGCCCAGACTATATCTCCTATTTTATATTCCCGCGTATTTTTTACTCTATGATCATATTTATCTTTTTGTTTTACCTTAGTTTTTTCTAAGTTTTTAGCTACCTGTTCCATTGGCTTTTAAATTCTCATAATCATTTCTTCTTTGTACTGATCCAGATTATAGTATACGTGCTCATTACCTATAGACTCCATACAAATCTTGGAATCCTGCAAGTGCTGTATGAAAAACGGTATGTCTCCTAAAGTAGCAGAATAAGCGGTATTTATTGCGGATACTAAAAACGGTAGGTGATCGTCCCAATGATTTGGTTCTTGTTTGGAATGAATACCGAACATGTATGCAAGCTCACGGTGTTTACGTTCTACTTTCCCCTTTCACGTGCCCATGTAGGCTGATGTATACCACCTCTTTATCTTAAGATAGCTGGTGACTTCGTCTAATAGTTTGGCCAACACTTGAGCCCCAGATGTCAATTGATATCAAGTCTCCAACTCCTGCTGGTAATTCTCCGGTTCTGCTCGTGGTATTGTTTGCGGTGATTTGTGATTTGCGCAATCTTCGCAGCTGTGAATAAATTCTTGACCTTTTTATAAATGTTTGGAAAATAAAAATTTCTCTTGATTCTACCGATGGTTTTTGCTTCTCCCATATAGCACCCATTGACGACATGTGAGAAATAAATAACTTCTCCCTCCATACTCTTTGGTATAACTGGTATTAATCGGGTGTCATTTTGCCTATACGTCTGTAATGGCGTGTAGTATCTTCCTAAGACATTTTTGTCTCCGTCTAGTTCGTAATGATCTATGTCCTTCATATCATGCTTGTAATGTTTGGGTAATTCCTTACCCTCCGCTATAAATCTTTTCATTGATGAGCAAAAATCGTCTTTGCCATGACGAAGTGCTATGTTTCTTATCAAAAAGATAGCACTATCCTCTTGTATTTCGGCTATAGTCAGAGATTGTTCTGATTATTCCAACAGTTTTCGAGACAGAAAATCTGGCAATATTTTACTACGTCCTTTGATGTAGATTGGAGTATAGTCAAAAGCTTGAAGACGAAGCACCCATCGTGTTAACATTGCGGAGCTGTTTTGCATGGTATACAACCAAATTAACAATTTTTGGTCTAACCTCAAGTAAATTTTTTTGCCAAGATAAATTGTTGAAAATGTTCTATATACACGACGACAGCTAAACATTCTCGTTCGACAGTGGAATGTTTCCTTTCAGCCTTAGTTAAAGCACGACTCGCATATTCAATAATCAAATCCTTTCAATTAGGATTAATATTGAAGAGCACGGCTCCTATACCTACTAACGATGCATCCGTTTGTAAGCAAAAATCATGAGAAAGGCTGGGAAGCTGTAAGACAGGAGATTTTAGCGATTCCTGTTTTAGTCTTGAAAGGGCTTCTACTGCTGCTGGAGGACACTCGAAATTTTCAGATTTCTTAAGGAGGTTGGTAAGCGGTTTAGCGATAGTAGTATTGACGACATGTGAGAAATAAATAACTTCTCCCTCCATACTCTTTGGTACAACTGGTATTAATCGGGTAATACGTTCATAATTTCATATTTGAAATTATGAATTACTGGTATTCTACGTTCATAATTTTGAACGTAGCGCCGGAAAAAGCTTAATAATCCAAACACTGATCTACAGGTTTTCTGATTATTTGGAGGCTTTAGTTGCTTGATAATTTCTAGTTTATCTGGGTTTGGGAAGATGGTCCTTTGATTTATTTGGTGACCTAAGAAGACTAGCTTCTGCACCAATATTTGCGGTTTTGGGGGTTTCAATTTCAAAGCTGCTCTCTCGAATTTTCCCAAAATTCGTTTTAGTCCGTCCAAATGACTTTCAATTGTTTCAGCGAGTAAAATGACATCATCCAAATAGCTCAGCGTGTCTGTTTTCTTTTTGGTATTAGTGTGAGAAAACTTTTCCTGATCGTTCTCTTTCAGAACCAAATTCTCGAGTCTACTGAAGCGATTCGGACTGAAAGATAAACCGAAAGGCATCCACCGAAATGTTAATGTCCTACCATCATTCAATATGACACTAGCCTTATGCTTGGTTTCGGGATCTAGTGCTATTTGCCAGTAACCAGCTATCAGATCGAAACTAGTGTAGAGCTTAGATCCTCCTAGTGAGTCCAAAATGAAATCTATGCAGGGGAGTTTCATTACATCTTTCGCTGTAACAGCGTTCAAGGCTCTAAAATCCTCACAACATAGCCACGTATTATCTTTCTTTCGCACAACAACCAATGGAAAACACCATTCACTAACAGCTTCTTTGATGACCCCAACAGCTAGTGTTTATATAAATCTGTTCATATATATTATAATGTATATAATTATAATAATATAATTTATATTATAATTCATATAAAAGCAACCTTTGTTTCCATGTCTATATAATAGCAACCTCTTACCCTTGTGTTTCCATGTCTTTAATTTGTTCATCCAGCCACGATCGTAAATGATACGGTGTTCTGTATGGTTGCTTTCTAATCGGTGAGCCTTCTGTGGTATTTTGTGTGTAATTAAATGTGTTAAGCCATAATCAGACTTATGCCTGGCGAAAGTCGATTTGTATTCCCACAAAATCTCCCCAGCTTGCTGTATGGTGCTGTGCGACAAATGTTTTAAGGTCAAGCTGTGCCAAGAATTCAGTTTTTGTCATGCCATGTTCCTCCTGCTCTGATCATGGGGTATTGAAAGATGTATCCTGTACGCTATTCACCCATAACTTGGAATTTTCAAATGATCTGATATTTTCATGAGAAATTTGTTTTGCTACTCCTAGCTTAATTTTTGGAATCTTGACCTTTTGATTGCTCAAATTTGACACTTTCAAGTACGCTGTCCCCCTTTCTATGGTCAAAAGCTAACTTTCAACGAAAATAGAAGGATATTTCTCTAGGGTATAGCCTTCTACTAAAGTAGTAATTCGCTGATTAGGTTCAGTATTTGTTGTTCCTAAAACCTGAATGCAAGTGCTTGCCTCTATTGTTACCTTATTATTGAGCTGTAATTCATATTTTTGGCAAGGATCAGTATCTTGCAAAGTTGTGCAATTAAAATCCCTTTTTAATGTGGGGCTAGGGATTTTGATTTCATTACTGGTCGGATTCCAAATTATACCATATTTTTGAAGTGCATCTACCCCTAGTATTCATGGAAATCGTAGTTTCCTGCAAATGATCATCCGCACGATAATCCCTTCTTTATCTTTACGAAGTTTTAAATGGCATTCCTCCAAACTGCTCAACTGATGACCTGTGACTGATGTTAGGCTATTTGTACATTTTGAATTGTATTTTATATATTTGACGGTAGTCTCCTAAATATTTCCTCTCTGATCACTGAAGTCGAAGCCCCCGTATCAATTAGACTGGGTACATTTTAAAGACACACTATACTAAAACAACGAACTATGGGTAAATTTGTAGAACTGTTAAAAATGCAACATTGGAGACTTTATAAGGGTCTAACGTGACTCGCAGCCTTTTCGACCCTCAAAGGCTGGAATTTTCGTTAAAACTCACCCCATGATCGTTTCCTGATATGTAGTTTGGCCAAAATGAGCTGGGTGTAGGACCGTCCCATGACTAGAATATTATTCAGTTCAATAATTCAGCTCACCTTGTCAAAAAATTAAAAGAACTTAACAAAAAAAATACAATTTTGGCCAATTTTGATGCCATTTCTATACATACATTTTGTGATATAAAAAAGTGTGAACTGGCTATTCAAAGAAAATTGGAAGAAAATATAGACCAAATAGACTACAAAACACTGGATATAGAAACTATTATGCGTCTTGTACTTCTTCGCAATAGTTCCTCCTCATATTTCTGATACAATAACCAATTTTTCAGCTAAACCATCGGATTACCCATGAATACGAGTCTTTCACCATTTTTGGCAACTTTTTATATGGAATTTATTGAAACTTCTGCGTTGAAAAATTTTCCTCTGCAACACTGGTTTTGGGCTCGGTTTATGGATGATGTTATTTCTGGGTGGGATCATGGAGAGGAGTCACTTAACTCCTCCTTGACTTATCTTAACATTTTCGACTCTAACCTTCAGTTCACTAGAAAACTAGAAGATAACCATAATATTCCTTTTCTAAATTTATTAATTTTCAAAAAGTCTCCGAGCCTTAAATTTTCTATTTATAGAAAGCCTATGCATAACGATAGGCATTTACATTTTTCCTCCAACCACTCTCCTTGCATAAAAAGAGGAATAGTTATAGCTTTGGTATACTGAGTTATAAGAATATGCTTGGAACCTCATATAGTCTCCGAGTTGAACTATATTAATGATATTTTATTTTGCAATGGATACCCCATAAAATTACTTGGAACCTTTATAGGGAAGAGACAAAAAAAGGCTGAAAAGAAGTCAACTCCACTCCAAAACTCCATTAACTCCACAGATCCTAACAAATATCATCCTATTGGTGGATGAAACTAAACTTTTCACAGCTCTACCCTCCATTCCAAAACTAAGCGACAAACTGAAAAGAATCTTTACACAATGTAAAGTTAATGTCATCTTTAAACATTCAAATAGAATACAGAGCTTTTTCAAAAGTGGAAAAGACAAAGCCAGCCCCATTTTGGGTAATGGTACTTATATAATTTCTTGTTCTTGTGGCAGTTTTCATATCGGAAGGGCCCAACAGCAATGAGAGGAGAGGTAATTAGAACATATGTCCTCAATAGACAAGGCCATGAGGCTACGCCAAACGCTTGATATTTTTTATTCTGCCTTTGCTCAACATTTGTACGACAATCCGCACCATTTCATCTTATTTGAGAGCACCTCCATTATTGCCTCCGTTAATGGTCTCAGGCAAGTGTTCAGGGAGGCAGTTGAGATAAAAAAAAAGGCACATACACCAAAAGGTAGCACCAAAAGGTATACACCAAAGGTATATATATATATACATATATATATATATATATATATATATATATATATATATATATATATATATATATATATATATATATATATATATATATATATATATATATATATATATATATATATATATATATAAATATATATATATATATATATATATAAATATATATATATATATATATATATATATATATATATATATATATATATATATATATATATATATATATATATATATATATATATATATATATATATGTATATATATATATATATATATATATATATATATGTATGTATATATATATATATATATATATATATATATATATATATATATATATATATATATATATATATATATATATATTTATATATATATATATATATATATATATATATATATATATATATATATATATATATGTATATATATATATACATATATATATATATATATATATATATATATATATATATATATATATATATATATATATATATATATATATATATATATATATATATATATATATATATGAGTGCCAACCCTTTAAACCCATAATGTTCCTATACTTCTTTGTTTAATCGTTTAATTCAATAACTCTACATTGATTGTTAACCCCCCCCCCCCCCCCATTACCTAATTACCTATGTCAGTTTTAACTTTTCAAGAATTAAAATGTTGGATTGCAGTAAAACATTTGGACAGAATTTGAATATATTGTAAAATTTGGAGACAAACCGTAGTGTTGTTGTTTTGAGTGGATGAAGAGTATTATTATTCATTAGGATGGGACTTGCGACTTTTAGGCAGTTGAAGCCATCAAAACCTCTACAATAGTGTTTTCTAGCGTTCTAATACCTTATATACATATTTTAAAAACATTGCAGCCTTTATACATGCAAAATGGTTTCTATTGATAACCCAAATTGATAACCCTACTAGTATAAAACCCCCTTCCCCCACCCCCACCTCCCAAAAAAAGAAAAAACATGGCGAGGCACATGATGACCAACCTCGCATTTTTTTTCCTCTGTCCTCGTATGCATATGAAAGTAATATTTTAAACTATACAGAGAAATATTGTAGCATTGAAAAGGGTTGCCATTACCGCCCACCACCACCAACAAACGACTGATAAAGTCGTGGACTACAATTATTCCTGTGACTCAAGCAGGACCGCACACCAGTTCCCAAATACCACCCCAACCCCAACAAATTTATTTTATATTCACCGGGAGCCTTAAAGTAGGATATTTGGCATTAAAACGAACCCTCTGGTGTATCTACCCCCCTCCCCTACGTACAAATGACGTAACGCACCACCTTCATGACAACTGATATGCACCATTAAATCTTTCTGTATAATATTATGAAATATAAAGTAAACCAGTTAATAAAAAAATTCCAACGAATTTCATCAGCATATTTCTACAATAAGAAGGAAGATATCTCCCCTCGCATCAATTATTTCCGCTCAGAAAAAACGAACGAAGGTGAGAGATTAATTCCTACACACCCTCTCCCCTATAATAACTATTTTTTTAGTCTTTTTCATATTGTCGTTAAATAAAAGGTTCTTTCTATCGAGAATAATGCCCATTCTGCATTACGGAGCAGAGATTTGGGGGCATGAGAGAGCGACTCAGATAAAGAGTATTAAATAAGGGCACTTTATTTAATTTTGGTTGAAAGTCGTCCAGTTACCGAAAGACTGGTTGCTTAAGGCAGCTTGTGAACATTTACTTTCGCAGGGAAAAAAAGATCATGGCAACAAAAAATAAAAGACATTTTAAAAAAAATAGGGTCTTCCTTTGTTTGGAATGTTCAAATGATTTAAAAATGGAGTGAGGAGATAAAAAAAAATCAGAAAAATCAAAGTTTTATAAGGATGTTAAGGTGGTTTATGGGCAGAAGTTCTATTTTAAGCTGAATTTACCAGCTAGATATTTGACGTTGTGGATGCAGCTCAGGGCCAACTGCCTGAAAATTAGTGCAAGATTTTTAAAATACTCTAAAAAAAGATGTTCCAATGAAGACAGATATACTTGCCCGCTTTGCAGAGTTAAAGAGGATTATTTAGTTTTCTGCTTAAGCGGGAGCCTGGGGCCCTCTACGATAAGGGAAGGGATATTTGGAAATAATAAGTTGATACTTCCAGGTGTCTTATATAGTACGTCTTATCAGTTTATTTGTAGAGTGGCAAGGTATCTGGAAATCTTCTTAAATAAAAAAAAATCTCAGTATAAAGTAAATGTAATGTTTTATTTATGCCTTTCTCCGAGTGTTAAGTGTTCTTTTCAAGGACCTTTTTTTCAAGTATTAAGTACTAGTATTAGGTTAATGCAGTATTTCATTTAAGCGTTTTATGATGATCGCTGATCAAAGCTTATGTTATTTGTGTCTTTCGTTTTTGTTATTGTACTGTGCTCATGGCTGTATATTTTGCTTTAAAATATACTTGTCTTATCTATCTATTGGATAACGGATAATGAACGCATAATACTGTATAATAATTAAATATATCAGATAAAACGGATTTGTCACTTTTCCTGGAGTTCTCTTTCATTTTGAATGTCAAATTGGTTAGTCTTTTTATTTGGAATTTTGCTTCTAAATGCGTTAAAGAAAATAATTTTTACCAAAATCTAACCTAGAATACATTTCCATGTCCCAATCCAAAAATACTATTCCTTTGTCTGCCCCCCTCCCTGGAAAATTTTATGTGGGCAACAATACTGTCAATGTGACTGAGGTTTGATTGTACGTAAATGTAAAAATTATCTGTAGTAAATATCAGTTATTCTCCCTAACCGAGCCTCATCTTAATTGCTCTGTAATAGAAGTTGAATATACTTCAACAACTGATACCAAAACAACCTCATTTTTTTTCATACCGAAACACCATCTGTAAGATTGTACTCTATTATCTGAACATCAAAGTCCACCGACTCCCCAACATAAAAGTGCAAGTGTCCTTGCCCCACCTGTCCTTGCCCTACCTGAAAGTATAATTTTTTTTCTAAATGATCAGTTTTAGAGGGAGGTGAAGTTTTAGGACATATTGTTTGCTTCCACTTTCTTGAATTTTTCTAGAACGCTAATTTTCTTTCTCTTTTTTCAGTTTGTCACTGAATTCAATATTGACCTTTTCCTAGTGAAATTGGTTTCTTTTTTCCCATCAAATAAATCACAAGTAGTGAAAAACCATTTTCATTATTTCAACTCCCTCCCTGTTCCCATTGGAGTATCCCAACGTACTCTCCGAGTTCCACTTCACAGTCTCGCTAAGGAATTTCATGAGGAACTGAAATTTGTTGAGGACCTTACTGTTGTTGAAACCTTCTAAAGAGATTTAATGAGATTCCTCAGGAACAGTTCACAAGATGCCTTGGAATAAGAGATGAAAGTAAACCCTTCTAAATCCACGATAATAGCAATTTTTTCCTTAAATCCCCGCCTCTTTTTCTTAATCATATACCTCCTTGAATTTCTGCGTCCTCTCTGAAACTACTCGGTTGTCATAATTTTGTTTAATTTAAAATAGGATAATCTCACAGTGTTTTCTCCCTTTTATTTTGAGAAGCAGCAGTGAGACACATAAAAAATCTTGTATTTAATTTGTAGTTGCACTGTATAATAGCTATGAGAGAACTAAATAATAAATCAAACGTAAGAAAATAAAAGAGGGAATTGATTAAAATAATTATTTTTTTATTTTTTTAAGGAATTCATTTGACTGAGGGAGGAAATTTTGGATTAAAGAAATTTTTTTCCATATTTGAAAATTTGTTACATTATTCTGCTCTAACAGATTGACAACCTATGAATGATCAAATACGCTAGTAAATTTTAAAATTGTTACTTTTGTAACAAAGTTAGCATATTTCCCCCCTTAATTCCCCTTCTTAACAGTCTCCTTTAGATTTATTTCAGCAAAACAAAACTTCTTTAACCAAATATGTTCGTGTAATTTTCCTGACTGAAATACAAAGTGAAAATTCGCATTATCAATTATACTACTTATTTCACATTTATTTCTAATGAGCAGCTTTTAGTGAACAGGGGTTGTGAATCCACTTGGGGATAGAGCTTTCAGAATTTGTTCCCAGGAGTTTTTAGATTCTGATTTGTTGTATTTGAGGGATATTTTATTTTGTAATAGTTACCGTTATTTTGTAATGTAACAGTTTTGTAATAGTATTGATAAAATAATAAAAAATCGACGCATTAAACATAAAAATAAGGTTAATGGAGTTTAGCGGAGTTCAGAATTAAATGTGTCTAAAAGTTTCATTTCTTTGCCTTACGTACCTATTTTGGGGGAGATGCTTAAACTAATTTCGCGCAAACATAACATTGATACATGTTTCCAATCGGTAAGAATAATAAGTAGTTACCTTAATTCCGGGAAGGATTTAACCCGGGGAGATTTAATTAGTGGTGTGTATAAAATTTCTTGTTCATGTGGAAAATTTTATATTGGTAGAACTAACAGACAATTTCTTGAAATATTTATTGACCATTACAATTCAGTAGAAAAAACCCTACAATTAAGTAAGCCTCCTGAAACTCTTGTTTTGGCTCTGGCTAAACCTACGTTCGTTCATCCTCAATATTTTGTACAATTTGATGAGGTCACTGCTAATAATAGGGGTATTGCTCAGTGGGCGAGGGATACTATATAAATTAAAAAACATATTTTTGCTAATGTTTCAATAAATAGGGACACGTGAAATTTAAATATTGACCCAATTTGTGATTGTCTTTTGAAAAATAAACCAATAGTCAATAAGGGAATTAAGATTTTACATAATCACCAGGAGACTAGATTACCTACTTGACCAATAAGAGTTGCTTCAATAATTGCTTACAAGAGGATCATTTCGCAACAGAATGGTTAACTTAGTTTCAGTTTTTTTAATTTTTCATCAATTGCTTTGATGTTCTCATTGAAGTAACTCCAATAGCTTCTTTTCCCTACGTGGGTCAGTTGTTACAATTGTATTAATTAATATTGATGGTGGTTTTATTTGTTTTTAGTCTAGTGTTTTTTCCTTTTTTCTATTGTGCTGAAGACGCCTAGTTTGTATACAGACAAAATACGCCTGTTGTTTTAGTATTTTCTCTCTACTGTCCGTGGTCTCGTTTGTTGTCTTTTCATTGAGTTTTACCTCACTTTGTTGTTTTTTTTGTCATGGCTGGCTAGTTTGGCAAAAGAACTTTCATTATATTCTACAGTATACTTCTAAATTACTTCATTATAAAAAACGTTTTATTATTATACTTTATAACAAACGTTTTCATTACCTTTATTTTATACTTTTTTCCTTCTTTTCATTACCTTTAAAAAAAAATGTTCTCGGTGTCTTACTACCTGTCAAAAGGCAGACATCTAGCGCTGAAATATTTACCGTTTTCTTGCGTTAGAAACAGTATCGCGTTCTGTTCAAGACTACACCATTTCAAAAAGCGTGATTAGAATGAAAAAACAATTTTTTATCAACTGAATCTAAGGAGATACCTTAGAACGTAAAAAGGAACTGAAATTATATATTATTGATGGGGGCTTTTACCTCCTCAAATCCTCGTTCTTAAGGCAAAAGTCTATTGATTTTAAAGGTTCTTTTTCCTGTTTTATTTCCTTGTGCTTAAGCTAATTTTCTGAAAGAATTTTGACAAAAAACTAAACTTTAGATTAAAGAGCGAGCAGATAAGGAGAGGAAACCCTCCTCGTACACGTTATATTTTTCTGTCCGTTTTAAGTTTTGAAATTGCTCGTCACTTCCTGTAGAAAGAACTTATTATATGGAGGACAAACCCTTTAAACCCCTCTTGTTCTCAAACTTCTTAGTTTAATCGTTTAATTCAATAACTGTACATTCATTTGTAGCAGCCCTTCCCACTTTTTCAGTTTTTCTGTTCAAAGATGGAAATGTAGGATCTGAATAAAAAATTTGGACTGAAGTTGAATCTTCTTTAAAAATTGGAGATGACCCATAGCGTTGTTGAATAAGAGCTTAATAATTTTTTTGCTAGAAAACTGCGAGTGGCCAAGAGTATTATTATTCATTAGGTTGGAATATCTGTGACTTGTGATCTCCTAGGTGGTTGAAGTCATCAAGACCTCTACAATATAGTTCTCTAATGTTTAAATACATTATATACACATTTTAAAAAAGTATTGGAACATTGCAGCCTATTTGCATGCAAAAAGATATATGTTGGCACTTAAAACTGCAAAAATAAACTCTTTGCTAGCATACAGACCCCCCCCCAAAAAAAAGGATAAAAATCAATGACGAGGCACAAGATGGCCTACCTCGCATTTTTCCTTCTGTGCCGAGTACGGATGTTAAAGTAATATCTTAAACTACACAGAGAAATATTGTAGCATTGGAAGGGGTAGTCTTACCCCCCACCACCACCACCACCACAATTACAAGTGACTGATAAAGGTGTAGACTACAATACTTCCTGTGAATAAAGAGGGATCATACACCTGTTCCGAAATAACACCCCACCCCGTCAACAAAACTCATTTTATATTCATCAGCAGGCTTAATGTGGGATGTTTGCCAACGAAACCTCTGTTGTATCTATCTCTTCCCCACGTACAACATTACGCAACACCCAAGCTTCAGGATAGCTGATGTGTACTTACAAATCCTTATGTATACTTTTACGAATTTTAAAATAAATCAGATTATTTACAACAAAAATCAAACACATTTTATTAACATTTTTCTACGATAAAAAAAGAAGAAATCACCCCGTGCTCCAATTATTTCTGCTCAGTCTAAATGGAAGGAGATGAGAGATAAATTTATACACCCCCTTCTGTCCTTTTCCATATTTATCTGAAGGCTTTTGGAGATATATCTTACTTTAGGGCTTTTCAGAATCATTGTAAGCTATTGATCTGACTATTGCTGAAAATAAACGCTTAAGACATTGCATAAAGACCAAGTCTACACCATTTTTAAGTTTAGGAAATAGGATAATAAATTTTTCCAAAATTTCTGTTTAAGTTTGATTTTCTGAATTTTTTTTTTTCATTTTGCATGTTAAATTCTTTAGTCTTTCTATTGGAACTTTCCTTCTAAATAAGTTAAAAAAAATTATCCAGGAGCAAATGTATTCCAAAATATTTTATCATCGCCCCATTTACCGCTGGTAATCTTTTGTCCCCCCTCACCTCCCTGAAAAATGTTATGTGGGCACCCATAGTGTCAATGTGACTGAGGTGTCAGAGTAAGTAAATGTGAAAATTATCCTGTAATGAATACGAGTTGTTCTCCCTTACCGTCAACTGAGACCTAGTTTCACCTTCCTGATCGTGTTTCTTTACCTCTTTTTCCGAAATTCCCTTAAGCTAGTTACCATTATATATAAGGATGCTTTCACTGGGGTTGATTCCTCCGCTGCATCCTTTTTTTCACAGCCCCAAAACCCATTCACGGTCAAATTTCTCAAATTGTTTAAAATTACTTGAAATCCTTGTTACTAACGCTCTATACACAAATATTTACAAGCTAACTGACCATGAGGTGTTATCGGAATCTAAACAAAGTGATGTTATATCTGTAATAAAAGTAATTCCATGACCCGCGATCCCAATCTTTGATAAATTATTCTCAGTTTTGTAAACTGTGTCCTACAGATGAGGCTCTTGTCACGCAAGTCATGGCTCTTACCACCCTCTTAAAGGTTCTAGCCTTCTTGCTTTTTGTTCCCATTCTCATTATTTTACTTAGATTGCTTTTTTTTTTCTATGGGCCTAGAATAATTCTATTCTAAATTGTAGATATTCTTGCAACAATGGATATAAGGAATTAGGTAGGTAAGGTTCTATGTTAATTGGAACTTGTGGATTTATTAGTCTATTAGGAAAAAGCAGAGATTTTATGCCGAAACTCTGGTAATACATATTTAAAACTTCAAATAAAAAGAGTATGGTAGTTTAAGGACTCTGGGGGCCCTAAGCGTCAACTTTTTTTGTCCATTATTATCAATATGACTATGACCTTGCACCCATGAAATTTTTCTGTAGTCTTCATGACACTACAGGTCACAACACACTAAAAGACTTTTTGCTTGAAGTGTACAAATGGCTTAATCTTGCAAAAAGAGATTTTTAGAAACTTCAGAGCTGTTATAGGGACTGTCGGGGATATTCTCCTGTTTTAGAGATTTTAGGGTCAAAGTGGATTACAACTACAAGATAATACAGCTCCAAGCCACCTGAGACCAACACAGCTAAGCAAGCTCTTCTTCCTCCCAATTTATTGGAAGTTTCCCTCTTTACACCCTCCCAGGAGTTCCTATTTCCTTAAATCTCTCTTTATGACATCTTCCCACCCCAGCCACATTGAATAACACAGCTCCATGCCGTATGAGGCCAACACAGCTAAGCAAGCTCTTCTTCCTCCCAATCTATTCGAAGTCTCCCTCTTAACAGCCTCCCAGGAGTTCCTATTTCCTTTAACCTCACTTTATGATATCCTCCCATCCCAGCCACATAGAATGCAACTCTGCTTAACTCCTGATTTGATACGAAACCAGTTGCTAACCTTATTTCCTACCTTAACCACAGCAGTGTTATTCTGGTACATAGCACTAATCACTTTAATGTGTTTGTCTGGCATACAATACAAAGATAAAAACTTCGCTTAAGCTCTTCTATCAATGGAACTAAACGCTTGCTCATAATCTGTAAAACTGAGGACAAAAGGTGTTTGGTAACTCAAACACTTCTGAATTATAAATCTAAGAGTGAAAATTTCGCCGACACATCATCTTGACTTTCTAAAATCACACTGTTTTCCTCTTATAAATTTGCCTATAGCATCTCTCAGTCTAAAAAGCATCATGCTACTAAGTAATTTGCTACCTTCAGAGACCAGACAAATGCCTCGATAATCATCACAGTGACTCTTATCAACTTTCTTATGCAGTATTTTAAATAAGGTTTTTCTAAAATAGCTAGGTACTTCCCCTTTTTCGTAAATCATTTTCATAATCTTCAGTAGGTTACTTCTAACCTGAAAGCCATCATATGTAAGAAATTCATCTTATATTATCTAATTCGGCTGACACAACTCCCCATTCTTTCTGTGACATCTCCATTAGAAATTGAAAGAAGATTTGGGATAGTAAGAAAAGCAAGTGTCTGCCCTTTTGATGTCCCATTTCCCCTTATTAGAATTCTGGTTTTGAAGGTGTTCATCCTTCGCAAAAGGAAAAACCCTTTCTCTTAAAGACATGGGGCGATTCGGAACCCTCAGTTCCACATCTGCTTCCCATTATATTGCTTATTTTGTAAACTTTACTAGGAAAACTCTTCAAGAGCCTAACTCTTGGCTTAATGTGATTTCTATTTAAGATCCCCATACAGCATTCGACTGTGTTAATTAGAATGTATTTGTTCAATACTTGTCATTGAGTTCAATATTTACCTTTTCCAAGTTAAATTGGTTGCGTTTTTCCTATCAAATAGATCACAAATAGTAAAATACTATATTCAATATTTCAACTCCCTCCCTGTCTTTCAGTCAGAAAAATAATATATTTGTTGAGCACTCATCAGATCAAAATTGGTAGCCTTTCCTTATTCGCTAGTGTTAATCGAAAAGAGATAAGTCTTTAGAAGAAAAATAGCAGAGAACGATGCTAGATGCTGTATGTAATATGGTAAAATAAAAATAGATAATTGTCAGCCAATCACATTTAGTTCAGTTTCAGCCTTCAATCCAGTTTCCAAAGAAGGTCATCCCCCTGTTTATACCGAAGACACTTAATATCCCTAAACCGTTATTCCAGAAATAATACAAATTTGTTTTCCCAATCTATGTCTACTACCTTATATGTTACTTTGTCAAAAGCTGTTGGTATCACATTGGATGTCACTGAATCTCTTCTTCTCTCCTAGATAACATCCAACTGCCATTCTTGCCTTACTTCTATAGGTGCTGCTCTTCTTTTCTTTGAAGTTGCACTCTTTTCATATTAGGACGAGACTTTTCGCAACTGAAAAAGTACATAATTAATGCTAATTAAATAGTATCCTACTTCGTCTACTGTACCCGGGCACACTCCTCCAAGAAACTTTCAATCCTTTTTCCCTTTTCCAGCACCAACTTGCCTTCTGATCTTCCCTCTTCCCCCTATCAAGATGCATCCTTGGTGGTTATTCAATAAAACCTATCAATCGTGGGCGCCCTTGGAGAGGGCAAAGGGAACCGTGCCTTCATTGAAAATTGGGACTATAAAAGTATTTATGAGGATACCGAAGGAAGAAGAGCACAGACTCATGATATTGCTGAAGGAAACCGAAGTCTAGCAGTTTATTGTTGGAGTATTATTTTTTGTAATTACTTCTTTTTCATTTTCATATACTTTTATATTCTATATTCTACATTATGCTTATGCACGAGTTCTTTTTTAAAAAATTTTTAAAATTATACTTTATAATAAACTTTTTCATTACCTTTATTTAATACTTTCTTTTTTTTACTTTTGTTCGTTACTGGTCAAAAAAATTTCAACTCTCTCCCTGTTCCTAATGGAGTAGCCTACCCCAACTTACTCTCTCCGTTCCACTTCAGAGTGTCGCTAAGGACATTCTCGAGGAATTGAAATTTATCGATGAGTTTTCTGTTCTTGAAACCTTCTAAAGAAATTTAATGAGTATACTAAACAAAATTGCACAAGTATTTAAAATAGGATAATCTCACAGTGTTTGCTCCCTTTTAATTTGATAAGCAGTGGTCAGGCACATATACAAAAAGTCTTGTATGTAATTTGCAACTGCACTATATAACAGTTATGACAGAACTAAATAATGAATCGAACATAAGAAAATCAACGAGAGAATTGAGTAAAATGATTACTTGTAAGGAATTCATTGAACTGAGGGAAGAAATTTTGGGTCAAAGAAAAAATTTTTCAATATTTAAAAATTTGAACTGTAAGTAGTTACATTATTCTGCTCTAAATGATCGACTATCTATGAATGATCAAACACGCTATTGAATTTCAAAATTGTTGCTATTGTAACAAACTTAACATATGACCCCTTTTAATTCCCCTTCTTAGCAATTTCCTTTAAATTTATTTCATCAGAACGAAATTTAATTTTTTTTTCAAACATATGCGTGTAATTTTCCTGACTAAAAAACAAAGAGCAAATTGCATGATCAATTATGCTATTTATTTTATATCTTATTTTAATGAGCAGCTTTTGTCATTTCTAAAATCGCAGCTTTCGTGGGGTCTTACAATCAAATAGCGTCAATTAGCTCAAGGATAAACGACCAATTCGCCCTTTACCGATAGTAAAGAATTAACTCTAGAATATTTCTTGTGAATTTACCCTCTGTCTCTTAGTCAGAAAAATAATATATTTGCTGAGCACTCATTTGACCAAAATTGGTAGCCTTTCCTTATTTGCTGGTGTTAATCCAAAAGAGAAAACTGTTTAGAAGAAAAATAGCAGAGAACGATGTAGCTGCTGTACATAATATGGTAAAATAAAAATATATAATTGCCAGCCAAACACATTAAGATATGCCAGCCAACCAAATTTAGTTCGGTTTCAGCCTTCAATCAAGTTTCCAAAAAAGGTCATCCCCCTGTTTATACCGAAGACACTTAATATTCCAAAACCGTTATCCCATAATGATGCAAATTTGTTTTCCCGATCTATGTCTATTACCTTATGTTTTACTTCATCATAAGCTATTGGTATCACCTTGGATGTCGCTGAATCTCTTCTTCTCTTCTAGATAACATTCAACTGCCATTCTTGACTTACTTCTATCGATACTGTTCTTCTTTTCTTTGAAGTTGAACTTTTTTTTATAATAGGATGAGGCTTTTCGCAACTGAAAAAGTACATACTTAATTAATTAAATAATATCCTACTTCGTCTACTGTGCCCGGGCACACTCTTCCAAGATACTTTATTGTTGGAGTATTTTTTTTTATATTACTTCTTTTTCATTTTCATATACTTTTATTTTATATATACTACTTTATATTTGTATACTACTTCGAAATAAAAAAAAAATGTTTAATTGTTTTACTTTATAATAAACTTTTTCATTACCTTTTTTTCATACTTTTTTTTCATTACCTGTCAAAAAAATGTTCTCGGTGTCTTGCTACATGTCAAAAGGCAGACATCTAGTGTTGAAATATTGGCCGTTTTCCTACGTCAGAAAAAGTATCGCGTTCAGAAGACTATACCATTTCACGAAGTGTAATTAGAATGAAAAAAACAGGTTTTATTCAACTGAATGTAAGGAAAAACCTTAGACCATAAAAAGGACCTGACACTATACATTATTAATGGGAGCTTTCTCCTCCTAAGATCCTTACTCGTAAAGCAAAAGTTTGTTTTTTTTTTCTGTTTTTTTTTTCTATTCCATGTCCCTTGTACTTAAGCGAATTTTTTTTTACCGAATTTTGACAAGAAGTTAAGCTTTAGAGTAAAAAGCGAGCAGATAAGGACTGGAACGCCTTCCTTGTATGAGGTATATTTATTAATGGTATAAGGTATAATGGTATGAAGTATAAGGTATGTCCATTTTAAGTTTGGAAGCTGCTCGTCACTTCCTCGTGAATGAAGTTGTTCAGGCCCAGCCAAGGTATTACATAAAGTACCAACCCTTTACACCCCCCATGTTCTTGAACTTCTTTATTAAACTGTTTAATTCAACAACTGTACATTGATTGATAGCCCCCTTCCCACTTTTTCAGTTTTTTCTTCTTAAGACTTAAAATATTGGATTGCAATAAATATTTTGGACAGAATTTGACTATTTTGTAAAACTGGAGATGAACCATAGTGTTGCTGAAAAAGAGCTTAATAATATTATCACTAGAAAATTCCGAGTGGCGAAGAGTATTTTTATTCATTAGGTTGGAATATCTGTGCCTTGTGGTCTCCTAGGGGGTTGAAGCCTTCAAGATCTCTTTAATAGGGCTCTCCATTGTTCAAATACATTGTAAACATAATTTAAAACAACATTGGAACACTATAGTCTGTAAGCATGCAAAAAGACATATATTGACACACACCCCCCCCCAAACCCTCCCCCCCCCAAAAAAAAAAGAAAAATCAATGCCGAGGCACAAGGTGGCCCATCTAGCCTTTTTTCCCTTTGTGGCGGTAGGCATGTAAAAGTAATGTCTTAAACTACACAGAGAAATATTGTAGCTTTGGAAGGGGTACTCTTACCCCCCACCACCACCTTCACCACCATCAGAAGCGACTGATAAAGTCGTAGACTATAATTATTCCTGTGAGTCAACGGGGATCATAAACTAGTTTCGAAATAACACCCCACCCCCTCAACAAAATTAATTTTATATTCATCGGCAGACTTAATGTAGGATGTTTGCCAACGAACCCTCCGAAGTACCTATCCCCTCCCCACGTGAAAAATTACGCAAAGCCCTAGCTTCAGGGTAGCTGATGTGCACTTAAAATCTTCGTGTATATCCTTATCAAATATAAAGTAAATCAGTTTATTTAAGCAAAAACCAAATTTCATTAAAATTTTTCAAAACATTTCATAACATTTTTTTTACAATAAAAAGGAATAAACTCCTTCCCCCCTTCTCCGCCTCAACACTGCATTCTATTATATTTTATTGGTTCTTTTGGTTCTTTGACAAAGGCACTAAATGCCAATTTAGTCAAAGTCAAGGATAAAGAGGCAAATTGCCCCTCCTTAGGTTTAATGATGTCTCTCATATTTTGAAAAAAACCTTTTTTGTTTTTTTTTTCACAAAGAAAAATACTTACCCCCCCCCCCCTATATTTTTGTAAAAGGATTTGTTCCTTTATATGAAAGAATAAATCTTTATGTATACTTTTAAGATATATGAAATAAATATGTTTATATTTTTTTTAATCAAACAAATTTTATAAACACTTTTCTGAGATAAGAAGGAAGAAATAGTCTTATATAAGATTTCATTAGTTTAGGAGCAGTATGGCCTACGTCATGACTCGTCTTCGCTCAGTCTGAAGGAAAGGAGATGATAGATAACTTCATACGTCCCCTCTGCCCTTTCCCATGTTTATATGAAGGCTTAATATAGGATGTTTGCCAACAAACCCTCTGATGTATTTATCGCCTCCCCACGCACAAAATTACGCAGCATCCAAGCTTCAGGATAGCTGATGTGTGCTTACAAATCCTTATCTATACTTTTATGAAATATAAAATAAATCAGATTATTTATAAGAAAATTCAAACAAATTTTATTAACATTTTTCTACAATAAAAAAGAGGAAATTACCTCGTGCCTTAGTTATTCCTGCTCAGTCTAAATGGAAGGAGATGAGAGATAAATTTATACGCCCCCTCTGCCTTTTTCCATATTTAGCAGAAGGCTTTTAGGGAGTTTACAGTTTAGGAGAGATACCTCACTTTCGGACTTTTCAGAGTCATTTAAAGCTATTGGTCTAACTATTGGTGAAAATAAAGGCTTAAGAAATTGCATAAAAACAAGTCTACACCTGTTTTAATCTTAGGAAACAATAAATTTTTCCGTAATTTCTTTGTAAGTTTCTAGATTTTCTTTTACTATAGGTTCTGAACATAATGGAATGACATAAATATTAAATACAATCAAACACAAAAGAGATTAAACAGGTTGATCACTTTTTCAGGAAATTTCTGCTGAAATTTCGGCCGAATTTTGTTTCATTTTTTATGTCAAATTAGTTAGTCTTTCTATTTGAAATTTTTGTTTATCAATGTGTTAAATAAAATTGTTTCAGATAAAACGAATAAAAAAAATATTTTGTCTTGGCCCCATCCACAGCTGCTATTATTTCCCCATCCCCCTACCTGGGAAATGTTCTGTGGGCGCCCATACTGTCAATGTGACTGAGGTTTGAGAGTACATAAATGTTAAAATTATCTTGTAATGACTATGGGTTGTTCTCCCTTACCGTCAACTAAAACCTAGTTTCACCTTCCTGATCGTGTTTCTCAAACAATTCTCTTTCCCAAATTCCCTTGATCTAGTTACTATGGAAACAAGGATCGTTCCGCTTGGGTCGATTCTTCCGTTCAACCCTTATTTCAAAGCGTCCAAAACCCATTAACGGTCAAATTTCTCCAATTTTTTTAAAATTTCTTTAAATCCTTGTTATTAACCCTGAATATACAAATTTTCACAGGTTAACTAAACCTGGGGTGTTACGGGAATCTAAATAAAGGGATGTTATACCAATAACAGAAGTAGTTCCATGACCCGGGATCCCATCCTTTGATAAATTATTCTTAGTTTTTTAAACTATATGCTCCAGATGAGGCTCTTATCACGCAACTTAAGGCTCTTATTATCCTCTTAAAGGTTCTGGCCATCTTGCTTGTTGTTCGCATTATCATTATTTTACTTAAATCGATTTTAATTATTTTTTACTATGGGCCTATGATGTTCCTATTGTAAATTGCAGCTCTTCTTGCAACAATGGATATAAGGGATTAGGTAAGTAAGGGTTTTCTTGTAAATTTAGTCTTTTAATTTTAATAATTTAAAATAATTTAATAATTATAAATTTAAATAATTTAAATAATTAAATAATTTAATAATTGATAATTTAATAATTTAATTTAATTTTAATTTTAATTTTAATTTTTTTCTAATTTTAGGGTTTTAGTCTTTTAAGAGCATGCTGATATTCAATTAGGAGCAAGCTTTTATTATCAAATCAAGTAACAGCTGACATAATTTCCCCTTCTTTCCTGTGATTTCCCCATGAAAAACTGAAAGAAGAATTGGGAGGCTAAGAAAAGCAAGTGTCCGTCCTGCTAATATCCCATTTTCCCCTATTATCCTTTATTCTTTAAGCTGAATGAATAATTCTCTGCTGATTGGCAGAAAGAAAATTACTTCCTCTTACAGGCCTGAGTCAATTCAGGAGCCTTAGTTCCACATCTGACTTTCATTATATTGCTTATCGTGTCAACTTTACTAGGAAAATCAAACAGTTCGTGGTAACGAACTGTGGTAAGGAGCGACCCGGCTAAATAGTAAACGAAACTCTAAAAAATGGAATTTTTATGCTAAATGATACATCAAAAGAATTGGATTTTCATACTGATTTTAAATATATAAGTTTTATCAAATTTAGTCTTTGTCATCAAAAGTTACGAGCCTGAAAAAATTTGCCTTATTTTGGAAAATAGGGGGAATCACCCCCTAAAAGTCATAGAATCTTAACGAAAATCACACCATCGCATTTAATGTATCAGAGAACCCTATAGCAAAAATTTCAAGCTCCCATCTACAAAAATGTGGAATTTCGTATTTTTTGCCAGAAGACAGATCACGGGTGCGTGTTTATTTGTTTTTTTGTTGTTTTTTTCCCCAGGGGTCATCGTATTGACCAAGTGGTCCTAGAATGTTGCAAGAGGGCTCATTCTAACGAAAATGAAAAGTTCTAGTGCTCTTTTTAAGTGACAAAAAAATAGGAGGGCACCTATGCCCTTCCCACGCTCATGTTTGACCCAAAGTCAACGGATCAAAATTTTGAGATAGCCATTTTGTTCCGCATAGTCGAAAACCATAATAACTATGTCTTTGGGGATGACTTATTCTCCCACAGTTCCTGGAGGAGGGGCTGCAAGTTACAAACTTTGACCTGTGTTTACATACAGCAATTTGTTATTGGGGAGTGTGCAGACGTT
Source organism: Artemia franciscana (assembly GCF_032884065.1). Lineage (NCBI taxonomy): Eukaryota > Metazoa > Arthropoda > Branchiopoda > Anostraca > Artemiidae > Artemia > Artemia franciscana. The sequence continues at coordinate 93,159 of NW_027068448.1, forward strand.
TTCAGGGTTTTTTTGGTTTTGGGGTGGGGTTGAGGGGAGGGGCTATGTGGGAGGATCTTTCCTTGGAAGAATATGTCATGGGGGAAGAGAAATTAAATGAAAAGGGCGCGGGATTTTCTAGTATTACTATAAAAAAAAACAATGAAAAAATAAACCTGAAAAAGTCTTTCAATTGAAAGTAAAGAGTAGCATTAAAACTTAAAATGAACAGAGATTATTGCAAATATGAGGGGTTCTAAGAATACTTTAGCATAAAGAGCGAGCTATCTAGGAGGAGATAAATACCTCGCTCTATATCCTAAAGTATATTTAGTAATTTCAACTATTTATTCTACGACCTTTCCGATTCAGGGGTCATTCTTAAAGAATTGGGACAAAACTTAAGATTTATCCTAAAGAGCGAGGTATTAACGAGGGGAAAAGTCCCCTCATATACATAATAAAAATATAAGAATATAAAAGTTTGTTACGTAACTTAATTCTTCAGTTACGTATATTTTTTACTAATAAAAACGTTCGTTAAAAATTAAAAGTTCTAGTTGCCTTTTTAAGTAAATGAAAAACTGGAGGGCAACTAGGCTTCCTTCCCCACCCCTTATTTCTCAAAATCGTCTGATCAAAACTAAGAGAAAGCCATTTAGCCAAAAAAAGAATTAATATGCAAATTTCATTTTAATGATTTACGTGCGGAGAGCCAAAATCAAACATGCATTAATTCAAAAACGTTACTCCGTATGTGGAATGGGTTGTCCCCTCCGCAATCCCTCGCTCTTTACGCTAAAGTTTGACTCTTTGCCACAGTTCTACTTTTTAAAACAATTAAAAATTTTAGCGTAAAGAGCGAAGCGTTGAGGAGGGGACAACACATTTCATATACAGAGTAATTTCTATTCGTTTTAAGTTTTAATGTCGCTCCTTACTTTCAGTTAAAAAAAACTAGTTTTTTTATTTAATTCCTCAAAAGCCTAACTCCTGGCTTAATTTAATTTCCATTTAATATCCCAAGAGAGAATTTGACTATGTTAATTACAATGTATTAGTTCAAAACTTGTCAGTGAATTCAATATTGAACTTTTCCTCGTGATACTGGTTTTTTTTCATCAAATAGATCCGAGGTAGTGGAATACTATATTCATTGTTTCGATTCCCTCCCTGTTCCCAATGGAGTACCCCAACTTACTCTCAGAGTTTTACTTCACAGTCTTGCTAAGGACCCCCCCGACGAATTGAAATTTATTGATGAGCCTAAGGTTGATTAAATCTTCTAAAAAAATTTAATGAGTATATACAGCAACATTGCACAAGATGCCTTGGAGTAAGAGACGAAAGTAAACCCTTCTAAATCCAAGATAAAGCCAATATATATATATATATATATATATATATATATATATATATATATATATATATATATATATATATATATATATATATATATATATATATATATATATATATATATATATATATATATATATATATATATATATATATATATATATATGTATATATATATATACATATATATATTTGTTTATATATATATATATATATATATATATATATATATATATATATATATATATATATATATTATCAAGGATATATATGTGAAGGATATATATAAAAAAGGATATATAAGGGTCCCCATTATGTACCCTTATCGATGAGAGGGTATTAAGACTGGAATAAACAAGCTGAAGTTAAACCGTGGAGAAAACAGCTCTGATGTATAGAAACCTTAATATTTTTCCTCCTGAAGAATACCAACCCGCAGACGTCAACCTCCGTTTTTCACAAACCAACTATATTCTTACAGTGTTTTCTCCCTTCAATTTAAGAAGCAGCAGTCAAGCATATTATTATAAAGTCTTGTATTTAATTTGTAACTGCACTATATAACAGCTTTGAGAGAACCAAATAATGAATCGAACGGTAAAAAAGTAAAAGAGGGAATGGAATAAAATAATTATTTTCTGTTTTTTGGTAATGAATTCATTCGACTGAGGGAGGAAATTTTTGGTCAAAGGAAAAACTTTCAATATTTGAGAATTTGGACGGTAAGCAGTTACATTATTCTGCTCTAAATGGTCAACTATCTATGAATGATCAAATGCGCTATGAAATTTTAAAATTGTTGCTAATGTAACAAACTTAGCTTATGACCGTTTTTATTTCCCCTTCTTAACAATTTCCATTGAATTTATTTCAGCAAAACGAAATTCTCTCAATCAGAAATGTCTCTCAGTCAGAAAAATAATACACTTGTTGAGCACCCGTTATAACAAAACTGGTAGCCTCTCTAGTCACTAGTATTTATCCAAAAGAGAAAACTCTTTAGAAGGAATATAGCACAGAACGATACTAGCTGCCGTACATAATATGGTAAAATAAAAATAGATAATAAACAGCCAATCACATGTTGTTTAACATTAAGTTTCGGTCTTCAATCAAGTTTTCAAAAAAGCTCATCCCCCTGTTTACACCCAAAACACCCAATATTCCTCAACCGTTATCCAAGAAATGATACAAATTTGTTTTCCCGATATTTATAAACTACCTTGTATTCTACTTCGCCATTAGCCATTGCTATCACACTGGGTATCACTCAGTCTCTTCTTCACTCCTAAATAACATCCTTCTGCCGATTCCGATTTCCAGCTTTTTTCTACAGACGTTGTTCTTCTTTTTTTAAGTTGTGTTTCTTTCATATTACGGTGAGACTTTTCCGCGCCTGAAAAAGCACATAATTTATGTGAAGAAAAAAGTCACATTTTACTACTCTGCTTGCCTCAAAACACCGTGCTTGCCTTGTTTTGGTGCGCCGATGAGTGAATCAGTATTTTTTTTTTTTTTTTTGAAACAGATGAAAAATGACTCCGGGGTGGTAAGCAGGAGACATGAGCATACAATCCCTGCAGCCCATTGCCCCCCAAAAAACTTTTTTTTATAATTTCACTATAGAACACTTAAACGGTTTCGTAACTTCATGAAAGACTCGAAACAAATCTTGAAAAACACATCTAACTGAGGAATCGAACAAAATTAAAGTACTGAAACAAAACTAAAATTAAAATAGGCGAAATTGATCACAGGGTATCCAGTAGAATTAAAATGCAGGGTCAAGAAATTAAGCAAGAAGACACGTTTTCCACTAGCCTAAGCCGTTACAAGAGATTAAAGACCTAATTCAGTGTTGTATAAAGATACTATTGAGAGGATTTTCCAGGGCATACAAATGAATAGTAGCCTAATTAGCGGTAAAATAAAATTTCTAGAACCTGCGGAAAGAGGGACTAGAAATTCGTGCGATTGTCAATAGAACATCACTAGTTCCATCAAGCACTTGACGAATCTTGGAGCTAGTGTTTTCTTTCTTTAACTTAGCAAATTTGTTAATTTCGGAAATTGAGACCCAATACATATGCTAATATTGCCTTATAGTTCACCAAAAGACCTAAAGAAACGTCAAATACCAGACCACGCATTAGTAACTTTTTCTTCGACACTAGCGCAAGTTCATTGTCTTTTACCTTACCAAGATCTCATCAACATTGTCTTCATTTAGAACTACGCAACCATCACAACTTATAGTATAGGAAAAAAATAAAACAGAAAAAAAGAGTATATCCTACAGTTAAATTACCCACCAGATATGCTTTTCAAGTTTGACAATCTCGAATTTCACTTGTCATTACCTCGATAACACTTCGTCGAAGTGCTCTCAAATTTCACTTGTAGTTGTAGAACTGTACTTGCAGTGAAACCTAAAAGGGGCTCTCGAATTGCACTTGTAGTTTCCATGATTTTCCTGACATAAGTTGAATAGCTTCATCATAAAACTAAAATCAGTTCTTCAGTAGCCCGGTCGAACCTCTCTGGTTTTCCCCTACCTAACTGCCTTCTCAATAATTATTGTATTCTCAATTGATTGGTGTTAAAGATGTATCAACTAGCATCTAACATTCCTCAACTAGCCCGCAGTTAATAAAAGACAAACTTGTAAGTTCCCCATTGTCTTTTACCAGTCATGGAGTTTTCTAATAAATAATTTTAGGCTTCAATGCTCTAATAAACTTTAGTTTTCAGTAGAGTGCTAGTTTGCACCATGATAACTAAAGTTTTGTCTTCTAACACGTCTTTTTGTTAGTCCTCTTTCTAAAAGCAAACACAAATTGTCTGCCAGCTATTTGTTTTCACCAAAACATATCGGTAAATTCATTTTACATAAAGTTAAGCACTGTGTTTTGGTCTGTTAGGAGGTTGTGAGTAGCATATAACTGTGAGAGGTTATACACTGAGCTAATTACCCACCGGGGTTATGTACCCACCCCTTGTTTTTCACTGAGCTAATTGTACGTTAACGACAAATGAAAAACCGGTTCTAGATTTTGTTCTCGGGTTTAACACAGCGTAATTCTTGAGTGGGGTCACTGTATCAGATAAGTGTCCATTAGACTTAAATAACTTCAGCTATATATTTGCATATTAGGGGGATGGGGCAATGTATTTAGACAATATGAAGTTAGAAAACAATTTTTACTTCATATTACGCAGAATAATTATAATTAACACATTTTGCATTCAGACCCTCTATACTTTACCACCACTACCACCTCCTAATGTGCAAATATATAGCCCAAATTGTTCTGTAAAGTATTATATTTTCATTATGTTTTGGTTTATTTTATTTGGATTAACCTAACTTCACTTCTTGAGTGTTGTCGCTACAACAGAAAAGTACCCAAAGACATCTAGGGTGGTAAAATATTAAGGAGAAGATGGCAAAGATTATGACATATTTGACATTACTAGGGGAAGATCAAGAGCAAAACCTTGGGGGAGGACCAATAGGAAAAGGGCAAAATCTTGCAATAGGATTGAATAAGCAAAATCTTGGGGAGCCTAATGTGAGCCTTTTCGTGTAATTGAGGAGCCTTTGAATAAGCAAAATCTTGGAGAGCCTAATGTGACAAAGGTGGAAATAATTGACAAAATTTATTCTAAAAAAGGAGTAAAAAAAATCATAGGTCTACTTATAGTAATTTTAAAAAATTACTTCTCAAACAAAACAGGCCAGCAAACAACAAAAAAAAACTGATTATTGATGCGTCTACCCACAACCATGTAGTTTCCCAAGGGCAGGTAACAGAACCGAAACGATATTATCATAAAATTAAATAATTAGGAAGGCGTCGTTTTGAGGAACGTGTTGTTCCTGCTAGGAGGAACATATTGTTTGAAGGTAAAGGATGAAAAACTGATTAAATACAGGAAATCGTTAGGGTACTTGTTAAATACCCCAAAAAAACCCAAGAAGTGAAGTTAGATTAATCCTAATGAGGTATAACAAAAAATGATGAAAAGCGGCCCACTTAGAACACATTAAGAACCTCTATATATTCAACATTTAATTAAGACATACCTGCATCGTAGTTTTTCTCACGGGGACCAAGCTAATTATAGCCGAATGCACACAGACAAACTGGTTTTACGCACGAGATATTTAGCAAGTACTGCATTTAGTTAATTTTGAGTAGCCTTTTTCAATCACTATTTTTGTGGATTCTTTACAACTACTAAAACTAGCTGCAGCACTAAGCTACCTAACACTAACATGCCTAGGCACGCTCCATCTCCATACCAACATATCTAAAGCCACTCTCATTACACCCTCCCAGGAATTTCTAATTTCTCTTAAATCCTTCCTTAAAACCTACCCCGTCTTATTTTGGGGACGACATGCATTTCGTTTCGCCCTGGATTTTTCTCATTATAACACTTTAAGCTGTATTGAATCCATATTTTCCATCAGTTTACTGTTTGAATCACGGCTAATCTGACGGGCTTTTTTAAAAAAAATATATATATATATATATACATTAAGGGTCCGTAAAATGATTTTTCTTCGCTAAGACACGGTGGTAACTCGGTTACACGGTGGTTCAGTTACAGTTGCACTGTTTATACCACTGAGACTAAGCTAATTATCTCCGAATGCAGACAGAGAAACCGGTTTTACTCATATCAAGAATTTGGATGTGGCTGCTATAACACGAAAGTACCTTGAACAAACATGAATGAAATAACTAAATCAAAAATAATCAAATTATTTTAATGATAAGTGAAAAATAGTCAGTTTTCTATATATTTTCGGTGGCAATTGATTTTGACCAAACTTACTTTTGAGAATACTTTTGAAGACACTTTAAATTTATAAAAATCAAAAGCACCAGAAATGTTTACTACAAAAATAAAAATAAATTAATTAATCAAAAGAATGCACAGGCCTAATTCAACATATGTATAGCGTTCCCACTTCTGCTGTTCTCTTTTCACGATAATAATAGTATTTACCCTACCAAACTTAAACCAACTTTTCCAACCTTGTCAAAATATATATCCCATATTAGTTAAATACATTTAATTACAAAATGATACAACACCTAACATTAATCCAAGTGGCTGCCCAAAGAAAGACATAAAAGCACTTGATACTAGGAGACCACACATATAACAAACACTTAGCAAGCAAAACTCTTAACAAACGAGCAAAACAAACAAAAAAAAGGAAATAATTAATAATGAATAAACAGCCAACTCTAGTCAAACTCGTAACGAACAGAAATTATTTCTTATAAAAGGGGTTTCCCCCTTCTTCAATACTTTGCTCTTTCCTCAAAAGTTCTTAGCACTTTTTAAAAAAGCTTCCTATTCTAACTAATCGGCCCGTGTGTTTCAGTAGCCGTTTTAAGAAAACTGGCACAAACAGTAAAACTTTAGAGTAAAGAGTAAAGTATTGAGGAGGGGGCTACCCCTTCAAAAACGAAATAATTTACGTTCATTTTGAGTTTTAATGTTGTCTCTTACTTAATGAAATATACCAAAATGTGATGAAAATATAATACTTTAGTAACAAAATTATGGATACTACAACAAAGAATTATGGAGAGTACGCCACCCAGAACGCCTTAAATTAAAGACATAGCTGAACATAACCTAAACAAAATACCCATTCTATATATTAAATATTTAATTAAGATATACGTAGAACAGAGTTTTCCCTCCAAGCACAAGCTAATTGTTTCTGAATACAAAAACAAAAACCGGTTTTTGCAGATTCAACAGAGCAAACTTTTCGAGTGTGTTCTTGATAATACGGAAGCACCTCTGAACCTTTCAACAAAACTGAACAAAATAGCTATATCTAAATTTTGATCGGATGTGTGTAGAGAAATTATGGGGGTGGAGGGCTGGTTGCCCCCCAAAATGAACACTAGAACTTTTGATTTCCAATCGAGTGAGCCCCTTTCAAAGTTTCTACGACAACCTCTTCTATACGAAATACCCTGGCCTAAAAAATAGAAACAAATAAATAAATAACACATTGTGCCCAAACTGCTCTTTACTTATGCAGCACTATTGCATTGCCTATGATACTATTAGCATAGGCCAAATTTCGTTTCTAGTTTTGGTTCTTATTGGCCCATGGGCCACTTTCCAAGGCTCGTTTTCATCTAGCATCCACACACAAAACGCAAGTTATATACAAAACTAAAGGTTAATAAAATTGAATATTCTGTAAATTCTCAATTTTTCCGATTAATTCGTGAGCTAAGCTACAAAATTAAACGTGGCATTCAATCCACTTTTCAACGTTGATTCTAACCGAATGCCCCTCTCTCACCTTTCAATATGTATGTATGTAGTTCTAGGCTAAACACAAACTTTGCTGATTTTGACGTTTTGCGTATTTTTTTGTCTATTTCTCGCTGACAGTTGGCTTGTAGGTCAAACATTCAATCAAAGTAATCTAATGAAAAAAAAATCAATGTGTGACAAAATGCACGTCGAGTCTATAAGAGAAGCCGGATGATAAAGCTCCATAGATTTACGGGTACACGGATTAAAATAGGGGTGAAACATGGCAAAATTCATGGGAAATATAGACTATAATTTACACTATATAATTGCATATTAGGGGGAGGGAGGGGGTTAGTTAGGTAGCAGAACCGTGTATAGGGTTGGTGATTCCAAAGGAAAAATTAATTACAGCCCCCTCCCCCTTTTCCAACTCAAAAATAAGCAAAAAAAGCTGAATCAAAGTGAGGAATTGCAGAAACGGTACTTTTTGTACCATGTCTCAAGTGGAAAAGCTGGGGCTAGTGGGCCCCAACTTTTTAGAGTGATGTTTAGTGGCTCATTTGAAAACTTTTGCTCATAGTTATATGCTTTTTCTCAATTCTACTATTCGTAAGGGAGATATAGCGTTGAAAAACCACACTTTTCGTGTTACTTCTTAAGTGGAAAATCTTGAAAGTATAAAACGGTATCATTGTAATAATTATAGTCCAAAACCCTTAACTGGGGGTTTGCAAGAACACCTCCGACACGTTTCTCCTCCTGTCCCCTTAATAAGCTACAAAACTCCTACAAACATCAATATATTAATTTACATTATTAAAGGCGCGGTTCTGTTAGTACAGCGCTGGACGTCAAATTAGATGATCATGAATAAAATTCCATCTTGGATTTTTTTTTTTTTTCATTCATGGTTTGTCCCTTCTTATGATTACTTTTCAAATAAACTACTATCTTTACAAATGTGATGCGCTCGTTTTTTTAAAGCATACCCAGGGAAAGCTCATTTTAAACCTACTATCCATATTTACGTACTTTTCATCAGTTTTACCATCCATAAGTGCCATAAAGCACTAAAAATGGCACTTTTGCTGCTACTTCTAAAGTGGAAGAGTTTGGAAGCAAAAATTGGTACCATTGCGATAATTTTGGTCCATAGCCCTTAACTGGAGGTTTATAAGAATCCCTCACCTATACTCCCCCTCCAGACCCTCTTAGTATGTTTCATAAATCGCCTACTCATTTTAAAAGTAAAAGATTATTGCGATAACAAATTAACAATAACTAAAAACTTTTCAACTAAAAATCTACCAAAAATTAACTTTCAATGTTCAAAAGGTTCGAATTGAAACTTGGAAGTTTGGAAACTTGGAAGTTGGAGAAGTTTGGAAGCTCAAAACGGTACCATTGCAATAATCAGGGGCGGATCTAGAAAAAAATCTTGGGGGGTGCCACTCGGCCAAGGGTGCCAATATGATTTGAGGTTAATGATAGGGGGGAAGGCTTTTGTCAGACCAGTTCGTTTGTGTGAATCTGGTTGATGCTGATGTAAAATGACAAAAGAAACCTCTTTGAAAACCAATAATATCTTCCTATAGCAGTAAAATGCGTATTAACAATAGACGCGAGCAGATTCTTTGATGAATAAATTACTATGGCTTCACTGAGACTTTTTGAATGAGTACACCAGACTAATTTTTTTTTCTTTAGAGTTGGATAAAAAAAAAAATCAATTAATGGGGAAAATAAAATTTATTATCATTGCCAAAGAATTTTTGACAGACTGGAATTTTTTGCTCTTAGACAACCAGGAGACACTTACACTCTTTTATTTATTGAAATTGTAAGACCAGAAGTAGTAACTAAAACTTTTCAACTAAAAATCTACCAAAAATTAACCTTCAATGATCAAAAGGTTCGAATTGAAACTTGGAAGTTGGAGAAGTTTGGAAGCTCAAAACGGTACCATTGCAATAATCAGGGGCGGATCTAGAGAAAAATCTTGGGGGGTGCCACTGGGCCAAGGGCACCAATATGATTTGAGGTTAATGATAGGGGGGAAAGGCTTTTGTCAGACCAGTTCGATGTGTGAATCTGGTTGATGCTGATGTGAAATGACAACCTACCTCTTTGAAAGCCGATAATATCTTCCTATATTACTATGGCTTCACTGAGACTTTTTGAATGAGTAGACCAGACTAATTTTTATTCTTTAGAGTTGGATAAAAAAAAATCAATTAATCGGGAAAATAAAATTTATTATCATTGCCAAAGAAATTTTTGCAGCCTGGAATGTTTTACTCTTTGACAACCAGGAGACACTTACACTCTTTTATATATTGAAACTGTAAGACCAGAAGTAGTAATAGCCGCCTAGAAAGTTTCAAATTAAATCTCCCTGTCGTTCTCGATATATTGCTGAAATTCTTATTAGCACCCATCCTTACAGTGCCTATTAATATGGTCATTATCTTTTTATCCTCCATAATTTTGGGGTCATAATAAACAAAACATGGGGGTAATATTGGGGTAGTCAATGATGAAAGGGAGGGAGACAAGAGCAAAAAAAAAATCTATAGTCTTCCAAGTTGTCTTGCAGGGACGATAGATCTTGAGATAATTTATACTTGTGAATCAGCCAGCCTACGTCGACCTTATCAATCAGGGTAGTTCCTAACTTCCACATTATGTTCGGATAACATAGACGACATTCCTATAGGACTTTATCCTAGGAAGATACTATTCTACCCTGCATCTTACTACAGTCAGGCAGCTAAATAAGATAGGGCATGTGAATTAGCACTCCCAAATCCCACTCGGCAAACTCAAATGTCCAAAACATTCCCCAAGGCCCCCTTTATAATATGTCTCACCTCCCGTCACCCATCCTTATCATACCCCTATCAATTACTCCCAGAAACCGTACCCTAAATCGATGGGCTCTTAAGAAAGAGAATAAAAAAGATCTGCCAGAAAACAGAAAAAAAGAAAGAACAATCTGAGGATATAGCAAGCAAGTTTAATTATATTATTAATATTTCCTGAAAATCAGGTTTATCTTGTAATTTTATGACGAAATGATTCGTAAACTGATCGTGCGAGCAGTTTCATGACTGAATCGCTAGCAGATCAAGAGCAAAATCTTGGGTATAAGGGCCACTGGACCAAGGGCACCAATGTGGCTCGATGTGGGCACCAGATTAAAAATTTTATTTTGAAAGATTAAAACAAAAGAAAAAAGAACAGAATAAGGGCACCAGAAATATTTTGAGGGAAGGGTCACCCACCCGACCCTATAGATCTGTTCCTGGCCTAAATTGCTTTTAACTCTTTCATTCATATTATTTTAACCAAATTAGCTATATAGTTAAAATAACTAGATAGGCACATTTATCACAAGAAAGCCCCATTGGGCCATTCGCTATTTAATTAGTCACAAAACTAAAATTAAGAATTTTTTTTAGTGAGGAGTAGACAGGGGCAATTAAAAAAAAATACTCCTTAACATAAATTAATAGTGCAAGTTGCCCTGTCATATCCCCATCATTAAAGCCCAGACACCTTACCCTAAATCCACAGGTTCACAAGAAAGAAAATAAAACAAATCTGCCAAAAAAAAAGAAAAAAAGAAAACACAATCTGAAGATGAAGATCTAGCAAGCAAGTTAAATTATATGATTAATTTTTCACGAAAACAAGGTTTATCTTATAATTTTATGACGAAATGATTCGTAAACTGATCGTACGATCAGTTTTATGTCTGAATCTCTAACAGATCAAGAGCAAAATCTTGGGTAAGGGGGCTGCTGAACTAAGGGCGCCAATGTGACTTGAGGTGGGCACCAAATTAAAAATTTATTTTAAAAAAGATTAAAAAAACAAAAGGAAAAAAACGGAATAGGTGTGTCAGAAGTGTCTTAGGAGGAGGATCACCCTCCCTAGCCTCATGTATCTGTTCCTGGCCTAAATTTCATTAATTATCTCATTCATCTAATCTCAACTAAATTAGCTGTATAGTTAAAATAAATAGATAGATAGATTTATTCACACGAAAGCCCTATTGGGCTATTCGGTATTTAATTAGTCACAAAACAAAAACTAAGGATTTTTTGAGGGTGGAGGGGGTTTATTATTAGTCGAAATCTACTTTTCGATTTTCGGATATTTTACAAAAATATCAGGAAATATCCTTCGATCCCCTTGCATATTCAGCCATCAATCTTCGTCTCTTATCCATTCTGCGTTGATGTCCAGATTTTTATTTTTATCCATTTTGAACTTTTAGCTACAAGGTCAATTTTCAATATGTGATTGTGAATAGACAAATAGCTATAACTGTGTTACCACGTTTATGAAACGTGTCGAAGATACCAGTTTTATCTTCAACAGGTGTTTGTATTTTGTGAAATAGGGGAAACTTCCATGTTCGTGGAAAAATCTTTGCGGTAATCAAAGATTTGTATGCCAATTTTGCAGATACATACTGAACCGGCTAAAGAAAAATAATTTTTGTTCGTTTTAAGTTTCAACTTTGCTCTTTACATTGATAGGAAAGCTTTGATTTTTGTTGTTAATTGGGTAAATCACCTATCAATAATTGATCAAATTTACAAGTATACTTAAAAAAGGAGTAAAAAAAAGAAAAGAGAACGGAATGTGAATAAGGGTGCCAGAAAAATCTTTGGGGGCCTAAGGCCCCCGGCTCCTTGTATCCACCCCTGGCAATAATTTGGCCCAAATCCCTTAACTGGAGGTTTATAAGAATCCCTCACATATACTCCCTCTCCAGATCCTCTTATTAAGTTTCATAAATCGTCTAATCATCTTAAAATTAAACGACTATTGCAAAAAGAAATTAACTAACACTAAAAACTTTTCAACGAAAAATCTACTAAAAATTAAGCTTCAATGATCAACAGTTTCGAATTGAACCTTCAAACTTCATTCTTTGATGAACCCTGTGTGCTAGTTCTATCGGTAGTAATTGAGGGGAAGGGGCGTCCTTGGCCCATTAGTTTCTTATTCCTGCCTAGGTTTTGAAAAACACCTTTTCTTGGTTATTTCAATAGAAAAGGGACTTTTTTTTACTTCAAAATAATGGGAGGGGGAACAACAGAAACTGCACTTTGTGGGTATGTGCTTAAAGTTAAATATATAAAATGAAATTAGGTATGAATATATATATATATATATATATATATATATATAAATATATATATATATATATATATATATATATATATATATATATATATATATATATATATATATATATATATATATATACCAATAAACGTATTTCAATTCAGGGTAAATATTTGCACTTCAGGGGTGGGGGTAAATTTCAAACTCATTTGCATCGGAAATTAACCTTACCCCACCCTTCAACTGTGTCAACTAGGCTAAAACATTTTTGGATATCATGAAGTACGAATTGTTATCTTCAGAAGCTTCCTTCCCAATTTCAACAGCCTCATATGAACCGTTTGCAGGCTAGCCTAATATCTTCATTTATGATTCTAAACAATGTTTAAATAGTATAATTTCTTCATTATCATTTAGAGGGGAATAAATTGTCACGAAAGCAAATATAAAAGAAAGATAAATCTGAAAATACCACTGCTTTAGTCTTTCCTTCTGAAAAGCCGCAAATCTAGCCTACAGTGTCACCAATATCAGTCCTTTCACTACCAATCAAAACTGCGTTTATTCCTATCTCAACACGGCAAAGAAAACAAACAGCAGAGAAACTCACATTCTGTAAAAAATTCAAATGATTCCACTGACTTTCCCGTAAAATGCGTGAATCAATGTTATATTATCCCATCTAGATATTGCCAAGGTTTGGCTGGAAAGAGTCCAGTCTTGTATCTGGCCTGCAGATATTTTCACATCTAGATATTGCAAAGGTTATGCTGGAAAGAGTCCAGTCCAGTATCTGTCCTGCAGGTGTTTTTATTTAAAGCCTTTCTAACATGTTTAATTGAACAATGAAAAATTAAAGTAACAAGGAGTGTCTTTCCGCTATTTGGGAATACCTTTTAAAATGAAGTTTTGGTTTGCTGCGTCTCCAACGAATGAACTGCTAAATTTTTCATTTAAATTTGTAAAAACCTTCCGGGCTTTATATGGATCTATCATTCCGAGCTTGTGAAGACATTCCTCACAGCTTTATAATACAGGAGTGCCGATCCATGGAAACGGGGGGGGGGATTTTTTGAGTGAGGATACAAAAAAATTAAAATCCTTAGGCATGGGAGGCATTTTAATTTTCGTTGACTTAATTTACCCAAAAACAGTTAATGACGAAAAGTTATTTGTCTAATTCTAGCTAAAATTTCAATCACTCCCCTCCTTTTATTGGTAATGCCAGCAGGTTACCAACTTAATCATTTTTCGTATGAAATTCACGCTTTTTTTTACCTCAGAAGGGGTGCAAAAGAGTGATAATCACTCTTTTTAGGTGTTAATTTTCATTCACTTTGAACTTCAGTGGTTGGCAACTTCTTCAGACGTGTAGTTAAGTCAAGGAACAGAATTACCAACTTGGATATTTTTCGTTTGAAATGGACTCTTTTATACCTTAGGGATGATTTTTTTTTATTTGTACTCTTTTTTTAGGAAAAATTACTCTTTTTTGGCCTTGATTTGCCCTCTCTTTGGACGTCAGTAGTTGGCAACCCTGAACGCCAGGCTAAGCTAAGGGAGCACCTCAATGTCCTCAATGAGCCAATGTAGCTAGGGTGATATACTCAATATCCTCAATGAGTCAATGTAGCTAGGGTGATGTACTTGTTCAGTTTCACAGTAATACCTTTAATTGCTTGTTCATTCCTTGAGAAGCATCATCCTAATCAAGCTTTGAACTCGTTTTAGAAAAAAAAATCAGAGTCGCCACAAACCCCACACGCAGGATTTTAGCCTGGAAGTGACATGCGTTTAGGAACGTTTGGAGAGCGAAATTAAAAGTTTATTTTTAAAAAGATAAAAAAAAGAAAAGGAAAAAAACAGAGCTTTGAGACACGATATCCTTCTAAATATCAAATTTCATTGAGATCCGATCACCCGTTCGTAAGTTAAAAATACCTCATTTTTTCTAATTTTTCAGAATTAACCCTCCCCCCAACTACCCCAAAGAGAGCGGATCCGTTCCGGTTATGTCAATCATGTATCTAGGACTTGTGCTTATTTTTCCCACCAAGTTTCATCCCGACCCCTCCACTCTAAGTTTTTTCCAAGTTTTAGGTTTCCGGTTAATTCCGGAAAAAATAGAAAAAATGAAGTATTTTTAACTTACGAATGGTTGATCAGATCTTAATAAAATTTGATGTTTGGAAGGATATCGTGTCTCAAAGGTATTATTTTAAATCCCGACAGGATCTGGTGACATTGGGGGGGGGGGGGTTGGGAGGGGGAATCTAAAATCTTGGAAAACACTTAGAGTGAAGGATTAACAACTTCATGAAGTTTAACAATTAACAAGTTAAGTTAATAAACTTTATTATCCTTCATTAAATACTTTATCAAGGATTAACAATTGGATAAACAACTTCATAAACTAGAGGAAAGAGGAGAGGGAACAGAACTGAACTTCTCCTTCATATTCGTATATTTGCCAAATTTATTCAAATATGTGCCAAATTTATTCTTTTTGATAATCTGGCAGACGATTTTTATAATAATGCAGATATATTGATTCAAACTGTGGTGCAGGGTCCTACTTCCAGAGCCCAGCTACATATTACATGGTAGGTACACCTTAGAAATAAAAAGCCTATTAATATATCTTAAAATCTCCTATGATTTAAAGAGTTAAATTGAGTTGAACTGCTAATAAAACTGCTTTTCTTCGCGGAAACATCTCTTTTATATGCTCCTTCCAATTGGTTTTGCTGACAACATTGCTCCCAAATATTTAAATTTGTCACTTTCTATCTAAATTTTCATCTTTATAATTAAATTCACTTTTTGGTTCATCTCTCACTTTGAGAAACTTTTTTTAGCTGGACTATCTTTGGCTTTTATTATATGATTAATTTTTTTCTATTAAAATATTAGTTTCTCAAGGGAAAGTAAAGAGCTCCATTAAACCAAAAAGTAACAGAAATAAAGTCAAATAATTTTTCAAGTGTATAACTACCACAAATCAGCATGAACAAATAAATGAAACCAAACGGAACAGAAAGTACAATAAAAACTAGACCTACGTTGGCTGAGCAACGTGAAGTGTTGCAGCCACCTTTCTCCGGCTTCGGCGAATAAAGTATTGCGAGAGCAACACTTTGGTTTTGTTTCTTTGCTATGGGTTAAACGCTGAAGTTGTCAGTCTATCGAAGCTTTTGAAACGTTAAATTCAAAGAAAAATGTCATCAGTAATCACATGATCAAAGGCTATTCCTCAGCGTTGTTAAACAACAATAACAAAAGAATATCGAAAGAAGGGACTAAATTGACTTTGCAGCCAGTTGAACTTTATCCTTTTCAATCGTAGACATCGTGACGGATGAAAACTTGGAACAATATCTTATATAATCTAGATGGTATTATAAAGCGATCCGTAACTTTTCAGGATTAAAATACCATATTTGACACTAATTATTACGAGAACTACCTCATTGTTTTACGTTATCGTTTGTACCTGTTGTGTCAACACTTAATTCTAGGGTACAGTAATTATGGGTAGGCTACACCAACTAGCAAAAGTTACAAACCCCTCTTCACTGAAGATGATTGAAGCCGAACAGACGATTATTACTTACAAATCCCCGGCATGTCTTACCACTGGAATCAAATTGGTCTTACCATCAAATACACCGGAAACAAATAATAGGTACACCAACTAGCTAAAGTTGCAAACCCCTTATTGCCGAAGATGATTATGGTCTAACAGATTACTGTTGCTTACAAGTCCTCTACTTGTCTCACAATTGGTATCGTTCTATTTTTGGTTTCAGTGTGTACCCTACTATTGAAGTTGTCAACCCCTTGAAAATTTCAAACTAGTATATCTCATGAAGGAATTTATGTACATAAAAATGGATGACATATACTTTGATCAGCTCATCAAGAGTTATCGATTGCCGTCCAAAAAAAAAATTCTATCTGTCTTAGTTCAAAAGTTGATCTTTTTGCCATAGGCCAACTTTCTAACGTCACCACTTAGAAAGGAGCAAAAGATAAGCTCCAATTTCTTTAGCAATGACAGAAATTTTAAATTTTAAGAGGTGCATCTGATAACATTTCTCTACCTCAATCCAAAGTCCGAAAAAAGAAATGATAAACCCAGCCGAAATCACGGCAGCACTTTCGGACCCGTGGGAAAATGCCACTTTTTTGCTTCTGTGAATTTTTCTATTTATCACTCAAATAGGATATATTGGCTGTAGGGCCGGGTAACTGCCGCATATATTTAACACTTATAGATTTTAGTCCGTCTTCAATTTGAAAGTGGTGCCTCCCTGCTTGCCTGTTAGAACGGAGCTTTCCACTCGAAAGCAGAAACATGGCTTGATGAAACGAAAGCTTGGCTGCACAACTTCAGATAATCCTCTCTGACAGAGGCTATGTAGCTCCACTTCACTTCGCACACCATAGTCTCTGGCTTGTGGACGAGTGAAAACCATCCTTTTTGGCCCCAGGCAAGAGTTCTGTGGAGCTTTCCAAAATGTAATGTCATATTCATCAATCCAGCCTGAGGTCCACACTTTCCGTAAAAACTGCGCAGGTTAGACCCTTAACAGTTTCCAGGATTAAGCCAAGATCGGCGGCATACAAAAAAAAAAAAAAAAAAAAAAAAAAAAAAAAAAAAAAAAAAAAAAAAAAAAAAAAAAAAAAAAACGGGACAAAACCGAAGTGTTGCTCTTGCAACACAAAAACCAAGGCAAACTCAAAACGAGCAATACTTATCATGAGTAGGACTGACTACCCACATCCCTCTCAAGACCAGAACATATTTTGCACCTTACTGACAAAAATTAATTTTAAATATTTTCACTTTTTTCACTTTTTTCACTTCCATGAATAAAATATTATTAAACTTTAAAGAATAAATATCAGTGACAATCCACGGTCATTTGTTTTTGTAAAGTCCAAATTATGACCTTTTCTTGAGAAGGCATGGGGGATGTTAGCCCTGCTCTTGTCAATTTTTGCTCGTTTGCACTTGGAAAATAATTTTACTTTATATCTGTTCATTTTTGGTTTAATGGAACTTTTGGTTTAAGTTTTTTTTACCTTTTTTTATGGAAAAAGTTTTTAAATTAATTTCTAATTAATTTCGTTTTTTTTGGTAATGTTGTTTTCATGGAAAAAATCATTTTATTTCTTTTCGGTTTTTATGGCACTTGGTATCTACCAAGTAAAATGTAGCGATCGCAAATTCTGTCGGTCGGTCTGTCGGTCAGTCGGTTTGTCTTTCCCGGTTTTGCTGTTTAGGCACTTCCAGGTAGCTAGGACGATGAAATTTGGCAGGCTTATCAGCAACCAGACCAGATTAAATTAGAAATTGTCGTTTCCCCAATTTGACCATCTGAGGGGAGGGGGGATGGTTAAATAAAAAAATAGAGAAAATGAGGTAATATTAACTTACGAACGGGGGATCGGATCTTAATAAAATTTGGTATTTAGAAGGAAATCACATCTCAAAGCTCTTATTTTCAATCCCTACCGGATCCGGAGACATTAGGGGGGTTGGGGGGGAACCTAAAATCTTTGAAAACGCTTAGACTGGAGAAATAGAGATGAAACTTCGTGGTAAAAATAAGCAGAAGTCCTAGATACATGATTGACATTACCGGAACGGATCCGCTCGATTTAGGGGAGTTGGGTGGGGGGAGGGTTAATTCTGAAAAATTAGAAAAAAGGAGGTATTTTTAACTTACGAAGGAGTGATTGGATCTTAATGAAATTTCACATTTAGATGGACCTCATAACTCAGATTTCTTTTTTTAAATCACAACCGGATCCAGCGTCACTGGGGGGGGGGGACTAGGTTTCTTGGAAAACGCTTAAAGCGGAGAGATCAGGATGAAACTTGGTGGGAAGAATAAGCCAAAGTCCAAGATACGTGACTGACATAACCGGACCACATCCGCTCTCTTTGGTGGAATTAGGGGGGGGGGGGGGTAATTCGGAAAAATTTGAAAAAAAATGAGGTATTTGTAACTTACGAAAGGGTGATCAGATCTTAATGACATTTGATATTTAGAAGGATCTTGTGCTTTTGAGCTTTCATTTTAGATCCCGACCAGATCCGTTGGCATTCGGGGAGTTGGAAGGGAAAACCGGAATTCTTGCAAAAGGTGAAAATTGAGGTATCTTTATCTTACGAATGGGTGATCGGATCTTAATGAAACTTGATATATAGAAGGATCTTATGTCTCAGATACTCCATTTTCAATTCGAATCGGATCCGAGGACATAGGGGGTTGGAGGGGGGAAACAGAAATCTTGGAAACCGGAAATCTTGGAAAACGCTTAGAGTGCAGAGATTGGAATGACACTTGATGGGAAGAATAAGCACAAGTTATAGATACGTGATTGACATAATTGGAACGGATACGTCCTCTTTGGGGGAGTTGGGGGGTGTGTTAATTTGGAAAAATTAGAAAAATTGAGGTATTTTTAACTTTAGAACGGGTGACCCGATCTTAGTGAAATTTGACATTTAGAAGGAACTCATGTCTCAGAGCTTTCATTTCAAATCCTGGCCAGATGTCCTGATATTGGGGTGAGTTGGAGGGGGAATCTGAAAATCTTGGAAAACGCTTAGAGTGGAGAAATCGGGATGAAAGTTGGTGGGTAGAATAAGCAAATGTCGTCGATACGTGATTGACGTAACCGTACTGGATCCGCTCTCTTTGGGGGAGTAAGGGGTTGGGTTTCTGTGCTTTGACGAGTTTGGTGCATCTGGACGTGCTAGGACGATGAAAATTGGTAGGCGTGTCAGGGAGCTGTACAAATAACCTTGATAAAGTCATTTTCCCCGAGTCGACCATCTGGGGGGGGGGGGCTGAAGAGAAAAGGAAAAATTAGAAAAATGAGGTATTTATAACTTACCAGTGGGTGATCAGATCATAATGGATTTTGATATTTAGAAGGACTCGGAGCTCTTATTTTAAATCCCGACAGGCATTAAACCTCTGATTTTTCTTTTAAATCAATCTACTGATTCTTAGAATTTTGCTAAAGCTCACACCATATGAGCTCTTGGCTCTTCCAGCCTCACCACAAGTGCCATATGAGCTCTTAGCTTTTGTTTTGCATAAGAATCCAAAGTTTGACTTGCTATTTGCTTGTTGGAAATATTTTTTTTAATTTTTTAATCCTAATACAAATAGTATTTCTAAGTTCAACTTCATACGTCCTTAAGGTGACATGAAAAATAAAATTTAAAAAGCTGGATACACATAGACTATTCTGATGTATTTACACTATAAGAACAAAAGCAGTATTAGTAGTAGCCCCAAAAGTTTCAACTTAATACCCCAAGTTGTCCACGATATATTGTTGAGGTTTCTTATTGGCAACCTGACCCACAGTGCCTTTTGATTTAGAGTTAAAACAACACTTAGTTTTATAGCATAATTGATTTTTTTTTATTTAAAAAATGAAATAACAACCCTAAGTGCACATCTTGGGTGCCATGCGGCACTTCATTTTTGCCTTATTAAGTCAGATTTATAAAGAGTAATTAAATTAAAATTAGTATATAAATGAGACCAATATTAGCTCTCTATTATATCAATGTGTCCGACCCTGCCTTAACATTTCAGAAAAGTCACCCAAAATGCGCTTTTAGTATAAGCTACCATGTGACACTTTACGACGGCCTTATTTAGTATCTTGTATATCTATATATATATCTTCTATATAAAAAACATACTGTTTGTTTGTTACAAATAAAAAAAACTATAAAAAAGAGAAAACAGAAAAAAAACTAAAAAAAAAGGAAATAAAAAGAAAAAAAAACTATAAAAAGAAAAAATATATACGCAGTTAAAAATTAGCACCTTCCATACGTGTTTCTGGGGCGCACAGTGCCCCAGCAACACGTATAATGCAACACAATCAACACCAACAACATAATATATATATAATGATAAGATATAAGAATTGGCTTTTAAGAGTCCATAAATAGCTCTTTACGATGTTCCAGTGCCTCAATTGTGACAAAGAAAATCATTCTTGTCCATGAAAAAAGTGATTTTTTGCTGTTCTTCGCTGAGGGTTTTGTAATTTCCATGTATAAGGTTTCAACAAAGGCAATTTAAAGGGTTTTTTTTTTATTCGATAAGGTCTTATTTTCAAATCGAATGCGACAGGCTGAGGTCATCCACAAGCCTGTTGGAATAGTGAGTTGTTTTATATGCGATTCTAGGATAGGCTCGGAAGTTGGAGGAAGTGGAGGATGGATATGCACTTTAATATTAACGGTAAGGCATGCAAAAAAAAAACAAAGCTTATTAAACTCACCATTACCCTCCCAAAAGCTTGTTTACAGTACACTATTGTTGTCTGCAGCAACTCATTGCTGACAACCTCAGTAAAAGCTGTGTCCACTACTTAATTTATGTTCAATGTATTGTTATTATTGGTTCTTGTTATTCTGCATTGGTTATTGGTTTTTTGGTTCTCTATTGGTTTATTGGTTCTCTAATGCATTGGTTATTGGTTCTTGTTATTATTATTGGTTACTATGCATATGTTATTATTTATAGGCTCGGCAATGAAGTACCGTCTCAGCTAAATAGTACCTTTTCTTTGTTATCACTTGAACAAAAATGTCTTATGGAAGACTTAGGGAACGAACCGGCTATCTTTACTTTTTAATCGATTGGTACACCTCCCCCCATCAGGTGAAAGAGCGCATGTACATGTGATCCAATGATCGGAACAGCTGGGGTTACTTGTTATTAAACAAAATACACCCAGGAAGTGTTGTAAGTTTAATTCTAATGAAATACAACCTTCATATAACCTTTGGTTTATAATAATAATGTAATTATCATACATTAAAAGACATTATGGAAAAATTAATTGTGCTTTTTTGCTATAATCCTCTGAAACAAGGATCAAAAATAAAAGTTCAATTTAATTCTGAAGATGAGAAGGCAAACTGAAGAAATTGAGATCGCAACCCGTAAAAATCCGAGGCTAACTGAATTAAATAAAAAAAAGCTAATTTTTTTAGCTGAAAGTAAGGAGCGACATTAAAACTTGAAACGAACAGAAATTATTCCGTATATGAAATGGGTTGTCCCCTCCGCAATCCCTCGCTCTTTACGCTAAAGCTTTTAATTGTTTTAAAAAGTAGAATTGTGGTAAAGAGTCAAACTTTAGCGTAAAGAGCGAGGGATTGCGGAGGGGACAACCTATTTCATATACGGAATAATTTCTGTTCGTTTTAAGTTTTAATGTCGCTCCTTACTTTCAGCTAAAAAAATTAGTTTTCTTTTATTTAATTTCTGAACGTTTTTGAATTAATGCATGTTTGGATTTGGCTCTCCGCACATAAATTATTAAAATGAAATTTGTATATTAATTCTTTTTTTGGCTAAATGGCTTTCTCTTAGTTTTGATCAGACGATTTTGAGAAATAATGGGTGGAGAAGGAGGCCTAGTTGCCCTCCAATTTTTCGGTTACTTAAAAAGGAAACTAGAACTTTTAATTTTTAACGAACGTTTTTATTAGTAAAAAATATACGTAACTTAAGAAATAACTTACGTAACAAACTTTCATAATCTTATATTTTTATTATTTATACGAGGGGGTTTGTACCCTCGTTAATACCTCGCGTTTTACACTAAATCGTAAGTTTTGTCCCAATTCTTTAAGAATGACCCTTGAATCAGAAAGGCCGTAGAATAAATAGTTCAAATTACTAAAAATACTTTAGCATAAAGAGCGAGGTATTTATCTCCTCCTAAATACCTCGCTCTTTATGCTAAAGTATTTTTAGAACCCCTCATATGCGTAATAATCTCTGTTCGTTTTAAGTTTCAATGCTACTTCTTCCTTCATTTGAAAAAACGTTTTCATGTTTATTTTTCATTGTTTTCTTATAGTATTGCTAGAAAATCCTGCACCCTTTCCATTGAATTTTTCTTCCCCCATGACAGATTCCTCCAAGGAAAGATCCTACAACATAGCCCTCCCCTTAGCCCCACCCCCAAACAAAATAAAATACCCCTAAACGTCTGTAGACTTCCCAATAACCATTAGTATATGTAAACACTGGTTAAAGTTTGTAACTTGCAGCCCTCCCCCAGGGATTGTGGGGGAGTACGTCATCCCCAAAGACATAGTTCTTATGGTTTTCAACCATGCTGAACAAAATGGCTATCTCAAAATTTTGATCCCTTGACTTTGGGAAAAAAATGAGCGTGGGAGGGGGTCTAGATGCCCTCCAATTTTTTGGTCACTTGAAAAGGACACTAGAACTTTTCATTTCCGTTGGAATGAGCCCTCTTGCGACATTCTAGGATCACTTGATTGATACGATGACCCCTGGGAAAAAGAAAAAAGAAAAAAACATAAAAACAAACAAATAAACACGCACCCGTGATTTGTCTTCTGGCAAAAAATACAAAATTCCACATTTTTGTAGATAGGAGCTTGAAACTTCTTCAGTTGGGTTCTCTGATACGCTGAATCTGATGGTGTCATTTTCGTTAAGATTCTACGAATTTAGGGGGTGTTTCCCCCTATTTTCTTAAATAAGGCAAATTTTCTCAGGCTCGTAACTTTTGATGGGTAAGACTAAACTTGATGAAACTTATATATTTAAAATCAGTATTAAAATGCAATTCTTTTGATGTAACTATTGGTATCAAAATTCCATTTTTCAGAGTTTCGGTTACTATTGAGCCGGGTCGCTCCTTACTACAGTTCGTTACCACGAACTGTTTGAAAATTTGACGTTGTAATCAGTGGAAATTGACATTTCCACGGCGAGATAAGTTATTCGAACAATGTAAATAAAATTTTTGTGATCGTTTGTCCGTCAATAAAAGAATTAAGAATGATAAGCTGTCATTACTTTTAGAAAAGGTAAAAGGTTTTTCGTATCTTTTGAGTCCATCTACAATATCAAAAAGAAAAAAAGAGAGACATACTTAATATTCCAAATCTTTCGTTCAAATACAATTAGAAACGCCAAAATTAAATTTTTCAGTCATAGAAATTGAGCTAAATACAATAGTAAGCAATGATAGCATTGATGCTATAACCAAGACATTCCTTTGGCTAAAAGACAAAAGAAATGATTTTAGAGGAATTATAACACTCTTAAAATTGTAACTAATAAACTTAATTTTAAGGAAAGCGAATCATATTTGGCTCCATCGTTTGCAAACATAGCTGATATTTTTAATTGAATTTTGCTGGTCGGATTTGGATGACGTTCCGTATGGATCCACATCCGCTCTCTTTTCATTGAAAATCAAAGATACCAACCTGGGTGAAGGAAACGACACTCATGCATCAAAAGAGAATTAGATTGTTCTGTTAAAAATAGGAAAGAAAATAAAGAGAAATTCATACATTTTAGTGATGAAGCGTATTTATATGTTTTGGTGCAAGGGACATTGTCTGCGATTGCGCAGTCTTCTCAAAAAAAAGAGCCAAGGTCGTAGTTCCAGCAATTAACAATTTTTCTAATGCTGAACCAGAAAGAAATCTCAAATAGTTCATAGTAGCTCATAATAGTTCATAGCAGAGAAAACCAGAGAATTTTGACTCTGCCCTCTCAGAACACATATTTAATAATCCAGACCATACTGTTTTATTTAACCAAGCTAGCCTAATTTCGCATGACAAACTGACAAAGGTATTGTCCAGCACTACAGAGAAGCTGTTGAAATTTGTTAATACCAACATTTAGGTCTAGCTTTGAACAGAGATTCAGGCGATTTAAGAATAAATGAGGCTCATTTCAATTTTTTCAAAAGAGGAGCTGATACTTTAGTAGTCCCTGAAATAAATGTTGAAGTTCTTTCCCAATCACATAATCAAATACATCATCGACCCCTTAGGTCTCAAAGGGTATCCGCAGGAAATGCAATGGTTAAAATCAGAAACAAGGTGACATAGTTCTCCGATTTATTCAATAGGTGCTTCGTTTGTTTGAGCGAATGTAATTTTTTATTCATTTATATCTCAGTTGTTCGTTAGTATCCGTCGTTGGTAGTTCAATTTTGTTTGGATTTTATGCAAATTGTGGATAAAGACGAATAGCTCACTTCATTGTTTGTTAGGCATTTGACTTACAATTCTTTTAACTTTTGGTCTTATATTGAATTTTATTTTCATTGGTTTTGTTGTACTTTCCGCCCTTTTTTCCCTTGATCTTATTATTTTGTTTGCGCTGAAGAAGAGAGGCAGTGGCTCTTTCGAAATATTCGTTTTCTATGTTTTCTTCAGTATTTTCGTTTGGCCTTTAAAAACCCCATTTTTGATCTTTTTCTTTCTTTATGTTATAGCAGGCCATTGTGGTTTAAGAAATTATCTTCGTCATGATTATTATATTGTGAGCAACATTTGATGAGCCAATCCAATACCAACAAAGTCTTATAAAAAGTTTTTTTGAATATTTTTGGAGGAAAAAGAGCTTAAAAAAGCATGGGAGGGAATTAAAATCACTCCAGCCATTTTTGAGCCCCCTCCCCCTCAGCATGTCTTGAAAGTGGCAACCTAATACCCACTGTCGTTCTTCAGATGATCCTTTGTGATAAACTGGGATAAAATCAGTGCAGTTTGATTTAATTTAGCATATCTCTCAATATTCTCCTACGTCCCACTTTAATAAAACTAGCCATTCTGAACGCACCCAGAATCAAAAAATTTTCGATTTTCCTAATGATAAATACTACATGCAAATGGCGGACAAATTGTATAATTTAAAATCCCTGCCCCGGGACTGTAGGGTGGGGCATGATATCGAAAGATGCATAGCTGTTAGACATTTTTGATAGTTTTAGCAAAGTGACAATTTCACAATTTAGATCACTCTTGAGCAGACGGGGCACCGAGTGGGAAAGAAGGGAGAGGGTGGTCTGGTTACACTTTAGTCTCTCTTTAATGTTGCCAAACATGCCTTGATTGTTTCTGATTAATACCCTCAGCCATCCCGGAGATATTGCACATATTTTCTCTTTGCAGCCAGCAACTAAAAACAAAAAGCAACATTGAAACTCGAAACGAACAAAAATTATTCTGTAATGAGGGATTGTCCCGCTTTTCAATACCTTGCTCTCCAAACTTAAGTTTTTAGCACTTTTATAAAAGCTTCTCATTCTAATTAAACAGCCTTTGTGTTTAAGGAGTCGTTTTCAGAAAATTGGCACAAACAGTCAAAATTTAGCATAATTAATATGGTATCAAGGAGGGGGACAGCCTCTTCATACACGAAATAGTTTGTATTCGTTAGGAGTTATTTATTTTGCTTCTTTATTCCAGTACAAGCTTTTTTTTTCTGATCGTGTTTCAATTAATGCAGGTAAATCTTGCTCATCCTCCATAAACAATTCCCTTCCCTCACGGAAAACTTCTCCATGGGAAGTTCTTCCTATGTAAAATACACTCCCCCTTTTAAAATCCTTCCGAGATCTCATCCTTGCTGAAACCCCCCCCCCCTTCTCCGTAAAGTTTCTTGCAAAAGATTCAGCTTCAAAAATTCTCCTTAGTGTACTCTCATTTGAAAAACACTTGAAGTTCTAATCGTAATTTCTGATCACCCCGGAAATCCCCTGGTCCACAGAAAGTATTTCCCGGTGATCCGAATACGCTGAGAATTTCCCCTGGACAAATCCGCCGGATTAACTCTGTGTGCAAAATTGAGTATGCAAAGAGGAAGTAAGACAAATAAACACATTTTGTACAGGATTTCTGTCAAATCCCCCCGGTACAAAATTTCCACTGGAATATTCAACCCTGAAAATCTCCCTCTGCATTGGAAACTGTCCCTGCAGAAACCCACCCGAAGCATGAAATAGCCACCGCCAGAAAAAAAAATTATGTTTATTTTTCAATGCCAAATAGCATACGAAGACAATGGGCAAATTTCATAGCTTAAATACCAATCTACAGGGGCTTGTGTAGGTCATTTTACCTATAAAGGCATGGTTTTGGAACTTTTCAACTATACTGAATAATATAGCTGTCTAAAATTTTGATCAGACGAGTTTAGGGGAAAAGAGACCTGGAAGGGCGGCTAGGTGCCCTCCGATCTTTTTAGTCACTTGAAAAGAGCACTTGAACTCTTAATATACGTTCCAATGAGCCTTCTATCAATCTTCTAGTACCACTGGTTCGATACGATTAACATTCTTCGAAAAGGGGTTTCCCCTCTTTTTCGAAAATCAGGCAAATTTACTCCAGCTTGTAGAATCTGACGCGTAACACTTAATGAATCTTACATATTTGGAATCAAACAGTTCTTGGTAACTAACTGCAGTAAGGAGCGACCCGACTTAATAATAACCAAAACTCTAAAAAACGAAATTTTGATCACAAAAAGTATATCCAAAGAATTGGATTTTTATGCTGATTTTACATTGAGGTACTGTTTTAATACTATCTTTATTTTAATAACATTTATTATTATAATACTGTTTTAATACAATTTAATCCTTAATTCATTTGAGCCTTTCGGATACACCCAGAACATCATTTCTCCTTTTCAAACAGTTCGTGGTAACGAACTATAGCAAGGAGCGATCCGGTTTAATAGTAACCGAAACTCTAAAAAACAGAATTTTTATAACAATAATTACATCAAAAGAATCGCATTTTAATGCGAATTTTAAATATATAAGTTTCATCAAGTTTAGTCTTACTTATCATAAGTTACTAGTCAGAGAAAGTTTGCCTTATTTTCGAAAAAAGGGGGAAACACTCCCTCTTAATGAATCTTAATGAAAATCACACCATTAGATTCATCATATCAGAGAACTCTACTATAGAGGTTTTAAGCTCCTATCTACAAAAATGTGGAATTGTATTTTTCACCAGAAATAGAAGATCACGGATGCGTGTTTATTTGTTGCTTTTTTCCCAGGGTGATCGTGCCGACCCTGTGGTTCTAGAATGTCACGACAGGGCTCATTCTAACGGAAATTATAATTTCTAGTACTCTTTTAAGTGAAAAAAACGTGGAGGGTAAGAAGGCCCCTCCCACGCTCATTTTTTCTCAAAGTCCCAGATCAAAATTTTGAGATAGCCATTTTAATCAGCATTGTCAAAAAATCTAATAACTATATCTTTGCAGAAACATTAATCCCCCACAGTCCCTGGGGTGAGGGCTGCAAGTTACGAACCTCTTCCATTGTTTACATATAGTATTGGTTATTGGAAAGTATGAAGAAGTTTTCAGGAGAAAATAATGGAAATTTATATATTTGTATTCAGCATAATAACTTCATTGTTTTGATGTATCTGTTGATATCAAAGTTCTGTTTTTTAGAGTTTCGTTAACTATTGAGCAGAGTCGCTCCTCATCTTTATTAAACAAAAAAGCAAGTTTATTTAACTGAAAGTAAGGAGCGACATTAAAACTTAAAAACGAACAGAAATTATTCCGTATGTGAAAGGGGGCTGTCCCCTACTCAACTCCCACTATTTACGCTAAAGTTCGACTCTTTTTCACAACTCTACTATTTAAAACAACAGAAAACTTTAGCGTAAAGAGCGGGGCGCTGAGGAAGGGAACGCCACTTTGATATACAGAATAATTTCTATTCGCTCTAAGTTTTAATGTCGCTCCTTACTTTCAATTAAATAAAAAAAAACAAGTTTTTTTAAGCGGAAAGTAAGGAGCGACATTAAAACTTAAAACGAACAGAAATTACTTCGTATATGAAAGGAGGTGCTTCCTCATCAACGCCCCGCTCTTTACGTCAAAGTCTGACTCTTTCTCTCAACTCTACTTTTTAAAACAGTAAAAAGCTTTAGCATAAAGAGCGGGGCGTTGATGAGGAAGCAGCCCCTTTCATATACGAAGTAATTTCTGTTCGTTTTAAGTTTTAATGTCGCTCCTTACTTTCTGCTAAAAAAACTTGTTTTTTTTATTTAATTTCTGAACGTTTTTGAATCAATGCATGTTTTGATTTTGGCTCTCCGCAGAGGAACAATAAAAACGAAATTTGCAGGTTTATTTTTGTTTTGGCTAAATGTCTTTCTCATAGTTTTGATCGAAATATTTTGAGAAAAAAAGGAGCGGGGGAGGAAGCCTAGTTGCCCTCCGATTTCTTGGTTACTTAAAAAGGCAAGTAGAAATTTTTTGCGAAGGTTTTTATTAGTAAAGATATACATAACTTATAAATTAGCTTACGTAACAAACTTTTGTATTCTCATGTTTTTATTACATATATGAGGGGGTTCACCCCCTCGTCAGTACCTCGCTCTTTACACTAAAGCTTGAATTTTGTCCAAATTCACTAAGAATGACCCCTGAATCACAAAAGCCGTGTAATATTTAGTTGAAATTACTAAAAATACTTTAACGTATAGAGCGAGGTATTTGGAGGAGGTGAACCCCTCATATGCATAATAATTTCTGTTCATTTTAAGTTTTAATGCTGCTCCTTGTTTCCAGTTGAAAAATTTTTTCATATATATTTTTTCTTTTTTTTTTCAAATAATGCTAGAAAATCTTGCGCTCCCTTCACGGAAATTTTCTTCCCCCATGACAAGTTCCTCAATGGAAAGTTCCCCCAATGTATACCCCTTTTGTCAACCCCTCACCCCAACCAAAAAATCCCCCTGAAAACGTCTGTACACTTCCCAATAACCATTACTATATGTAAGCACTGGTCAAAGTTTGTAACTTGTAGCCCCTTCCACGGGGACTGTGGGGGAATAAGTCATCCCCAAAGACAGAGTTGTAAGGTTTTTCGACTACGTTGAATAAAATGGCTATCTCAGAATTTTAATCCGTTGACTTTGGGAAAATAATTAGCGTATACTACACAAATAATACAAAATTCCACATTTTTGTAGATAGGAGATTGAAACTTCTACAATAGGGTTCTCTGATACGTTGAATCCGATAGTGTGATTGTCGTTAAGATTCTATGACTCAAGGGGTGTTTCTACCTATTTTCTAAAATAAGGCAAATTTTCTCAGGCTCGTAACTTTTGATGGGTATAGCTAAACCTGATGAAACTTATATATTTAAAATCAGCATTAAAATACAATTCTTTTGATCCAACTATTGGTATCAAAATTCGATTTTCTAGAGTTTTGGTTACTATTGAGCCGGGTCACTCCTTACTACAGTTCGTTACCACGAACTGTTTGATTAAAAAGAACTTGTTTTTTCAAATATAATCTCCTATGGATGGGATAGTGGTAACATTTAGAACTCGTTCTTGGCAGCAATTTAAAGACATTGTAGAATTTATTATTGTGATAATATTTATATATCTTGCATATTACAATAAACGAATAAATAAAAGCTAAAGCCAAGCAGAACTTAAAATGAAAAATGAAGTAAAATTTAAAAATAACTAAATAACTAATACTTCAATGAGTAATCAAGGGAACTAGAAATGAACAGAAATTACTAGAGACAAAAATCAGAATACTATCATCTCCAACAGGATCGTATCCAGGATTTTTGTGTTTCTACGTCAAAGTTTGGTCGAATTTTGTTTGAAGCTCCTTCGATACGAAGTGCCCTTGTCTAAAACTAAAAAATAAATAAATAATACATTGTGCCCAAATCGCTCTTTTCTTAGGCAGCGCTATTGCGCTGCCTATGATACATCTAATGGCTATTGAAAGTCTCAACTGTAAGTATTCACAGTTCTGTTTTCTTTCTTATAATTTCAAGTACTTTCACGAGTATCCTCTTTTTGCTTTTCATGTTTTGACAAATAAAACCATACCGTTTGAAATGTACGACTTTTTAGTTAAAACAAAATGACACACTCGTCTTTAGAAGATTTTGGAGGGGGGAAGGGGTTAGGCCACCTCTAATTTATGACAGTAAGAATATTGGAAGCTACAGTGACGACAGTGGTCAAACATGGCTCTGAAGCATGGGCGCTCCGAAAAGAGGAAAAAGATTTGCTAGATATATTCAAAAAAAATTGCCTACAGAATGTTCTGGGTACCCGACTGACTTACCGTATTTCAAACAGTAGGCTATACGAAAAGTAGGGTTCAATCCTGCTTTGTAGGGCTATAATGAGAGAAAGGTTGAGATGGCTAGGGCACGTTCTGCGGATGAAGGATGACAGATTGCCGAAGATTATCCTTTTCGTCTAACCGTCCAAGGCCAAACGGAAAGCAGGTCGTCCGTTGTTGGGGAGGGAGAATGAAATAAAGAAAGATTTAAATGAAATGGGAACTTGCTGGGAGGGTGTAAAGAGGGAGGCTTTGAATAGATCAAAATGTAGGAGGAGCACGCTTAGCTGTGCTGGTTTTAGGCGGCTTGGTGCTGCATTGATTTGTTATTAGTGACTGCGGTGACTAGTGGTGCTACGGTGAGTTGTTAGCAGTAGTAGCAGTAGAAGTTCGTCATCCACAGTTGAATCTGTCAGATTCACTTTTTTTAGGTGGTTTTTCAATTTAACATATATTTTACGCCTTGAATTCATTCGTTCATACTAATTTATGTTCATTTTAATTTGAAATATGATATGACCAGGACAGGATTTACACATAGGCCCGCTATGCCCGGGCCTAGGGGTGCACAATGCCGAGGGGTGGAAAAAAATCACTGAATTTTTTTTCTGAACAAAAACTAGACTGACGTGATGTATTGTCAAAGCACCAGGTGAACTTTGCTGCTACACTGACTATTCGTAGAAAGGTGATTCTAAGACATCACAGGAATTTCATAGCTGCTTATAAACTGTCAGATGTCTCCCAAGAATGGCAGCTGAAAGATCAGTATCATCTGTCTCTTGCATTACTTTTGGCTCATCACTCATCAGTTGCCTTCTTCTCAGGGCCTCAAATTTTTAGGATTTTCTCGTAAATCACTTGGGCCTTGGGGTGCCCAAGATTTAAATCTGTCCTTGGATATGGCTTTAGCTATGCAAACCATAGGCTTTAAAATGGTTCTTTACTTTTCCATGAAGAACATGTCTTGAAAATATTTTTTTTAAGATTAATCAAATTTAGGTTGTTATAGAATTTAATTTAACTATGAATAATTAGAAAAAATCGAGGTGTTTCTGAAGAAAGTTAAGAGCGAATTTTATGCTAGAAAAGACCAAAAATTACTACTTTGGTCATATATATGGTCAAAAAGACTAAAGTCTATGCAACATATACCTGCAAAACTACTTCAAATGATCCTACTCATTACGCTTTTCTATATTTGTAGAATTGAAAAACCTGCCACTAAGAAACCGAGCTTTGCCTATAATGGTTGTAGTGATAGCTACAACCTAGTTAAGAACGACCTAGAACGACTTAAGTAACCAAAAATCAACAAGAGTTTTTTTTTAATAAATACTGGATAGTGAGAAAAAATTACCCATTTTTGCTTGATTTAGGAATGGTAACTATTATCTTGAGTAGTCTTAATAGTAAAGTGTCATTTCAAAAACAAGTTATAAGAGTATCAAAAAATAGCCTGAAACCTGGACCGTATCCAGAATTTTTTTTTCGGGATGGGTGTTGAAAAAAGTATTTTCTTTACGGGGGGGGGACAAAAAATGCATTAAAACTTTGTTAATATTAATTTTTATTATGTCTTCTACGAGTCGGGC
This sequence comes from Artemia franciscana, assembly GCF_032884065.1. Lineage (NCBI taxonomy): Eukaryota > Metazoa > Arthropoda > Branchiopoda > Anostraca > Artemiidae > Artemia > Artemia franciscana. The sequence continues at coordinate 125,524 of NW_027068448.1, forward strand.
AAACATCTGGATGGGGAAGGGTGAGGGGTCAGACCCTCTACCCCCCTCCTCAGATATGGCCCTGCGTAAAACCCTTGAATATGGTGTCATATTAAATAAAAAATCACACCGTTGGAATTATGGAATGTCCATGGTCGACGACCCTTGCCAGGAAAATTACAGTCCCCTAGCTTAAACAACAAGGAAAGTACGTTTTTTGTATTAGTAGCACTGATGGGTCCTCTGTTTTTTCCTCTGCTGCTAGCGCGACACTGGTACACTAAATGGAGCTTTTTAGGAGTTCATTTGAGAAAAAGTTCTATATCTAATGTTTTATTAGAAAGAAATGTTATATTAAATCATCCTTAAATGGCCTAAATTCTAAAGTTTCTGGAGTAGCCTAGGTGAGTGGTATAACTGAAGTCGGTTTTTCGACGTCCGGGTCAGTTTTATTTTTATTAGAAGTTGGGCATTATATATATTCATTTGTTGACATACTGCTTCCACTTCTCTGACTGAGAGTCAGAATGTAGACTCACATAAATTGAAAAAGAAGGGGGTAGACGGAGGGCGGATCGAGGCATGTTGGACGGACAAGATTGCTTGGTTTGTTATTATTCTTGAGTTGTTTTTTTTTATAAAATAAAAGCTCCAAAATCAATATATATATAATGAATCCAAAGGTAAAATCAAAATAAAATTATTGTCTAAACCTACAGGTCCGTTAAGACTTAAGCATATTGACGAAAATCAATTATAATCTGATTTGATCTTTGCTGAGTAAAATTTACAATTAATAATCCAACCACTACTTATTATGCGGGGAGATACAGTAACATCCTTTTTTCTTTTTCTTTCTTTTCTTGGGTACCAGAATTAACAAGCTACTTTAGGTCTTAATATTAAGAACAATTTATATACAAGAGATCTTAGTAAACCATGTTTTTCGTTATTTTGTAAGGTACTAGAATTATTAAATTACTATCCCGACTTTAGACGCCTTTCATTTACAAAATTAGTAATAATCAAACTGCTACATTGCACAAAGGGGATACCCTTTTTAATGTTCTGGGGTATCTGGATATGCAAGCTGCTATCCTGACATTGGACTTCCTCAGAGACCCCAAACAGATACTGATTCAACTTCTGCTTTGAAAAAACAGAGAAGTCATCTATTTTAATTTTTATTTTTCTAGGATCCTGGAGTAAGCAAGCTACCATCCCGAATTTAGTAAATATCATACCGGATTTCAGGTAAAACCGAGAGCCGACATGGGTACCGGAAGTTCGATATTGGTGAGAGGCTTTGATTGGGGATGTAATAGCCTATTTTTATATTCTACTGCAGAAAACTGCAACCTTGACGACAGGGGTAAGTGTGCCACCATTTAGAGGAAGAGCTGGGTAATACCACAAGCTTACCCACTTCCCCTTTCGTGAAATATCAAGAGCTTGAAAAAAGGGTAACAATTTATAAAGTTGGGAAGCACTTTTCCTGTGAGTTCTCTTAAAGTTATTTATTTATTTATGCTTGTCTTTCTTCTTAAAAAATGACTTTGTGGGTCTATCGATTGGAGTGTAAATGTATGAAGCCTTGAGAGGGGACAAGGTTTGAGCACTGGTACAAAATTGTCCTTAGGAATCCCAAACGTATTGTAAAATCACAGAAATGAATACCATGTTAAGAAATCCATTGTGAGACCCACTGGCCTTTTCTTCACGTTTCAAAAATAAATAATCACTAAAAGAGTAATGTACGGCAGTCATTCACCCCCCGTCCCATCTTATATACTGCGGCCATGGAAACCGTTTAGGGTACAGTCATGACGTCGTATGAAAGAGGGGAAGTTTACCTGTGTAATTATAGAGTAGAAATGGGGATGTCTTTAAACCTGGTCCTTAATAGAGAAATATATAGCCCTTGACCTCTTTACAGTAAAATTGGAACATTGTATGTACCTGCTGCCCAAAGTTTGCAAACTTGTAACAAAAAATTATTATTACCTTAATAGTTTTGAATTTTTTGTACCAGCCATAGAGCTCTTCCCCTCCCAGTAGCATTAATCATGTCTGAAAGAGTGCATTTCTTTCTGTCTAAAAATCATGACCTTATTTTAAAATAGATGTGTTTATACCTTCTATCTCTTTTCCAAATGTTCCAATTTAATAATTTTCCTTTTTCGCAACTTTAGCGAAATTTAAATTTTTCACTCTCCTGGGCAAGACATGAATCTGGCAACGCAGATTTGAGTGAAATCCACGCCGACGAGACAGTTAAGTGGGGGGAAACTGTTTTTATGATTCTCATGAATTTGGTACACTTTATATATTTTGAATTCAGGGTACCTTTTCTTATTAAACCAAGTTCCTTTTTCTGTTTCCAAGAAGTTATTGACTAAAGATGAAAGGGAAACGCAGGTGCTTCGACGTCATAAGAAAGATTTATTCTGTCCCAGCTTGGGGGAATCAAAGAAATCAATTAAACGCTAGATTTATTAGGAAAAATGGAAAAACTAGATTTATATGTCCATGATTATCCATGGAAAATATCCTAGGGGGATACGCTGTAAACATTTCCCAAAGATTTGACAGGCGTAAAGGGTCTAAAGAGAGGCTCATTCTTTTAATAAATCTCAATGGTAATTACACTGTATATAATCCCAATGGTAATTTAAACCCAACGATAATTTCTTTCAGCTGAGATAAATAGTGCTCTCTTCCAAGAGCAGTTCCTTTCAAATTAGCAGTTTTTCAAATTAACAAGCAGTTTTTCCAAACATGGTAGTTTTTCCAATCTAACCTTCCGAAGACGGAGGTAAAAAATTAATCTTCCCCATTTTGTTTACGGACATTTATAGTTATTTGGGTGAATTTTTCTTAAAAGTCCCAAATTTGCTCTAGCTTATTTCTTGAAAAAAGATACAAAACCTAAGTACTTTTTGTTAATAGTCTTATAATATTCTTGTGTTAAAAGAGTATTATACATTTTGTGAATACTCCTTCTAATTTCTTAGAAAGATTCAAATACTCTCTCTAATAGCCTTTCTTAGTTCCCATAGGGGTGCAATCTGATATGTGTGTCTGCTCAAACGCTTAGTTTGCTAAACAAAACAAAAATCCTTGAATCAAATTTATTAAAAATTTTTGGAGAAATACTCCTTTATACCTACAACTTAGACCATATATTTTACTATTTTGAGAATTTGTCAAACCGAGATCCAAGCGAGATGCCAAAACGAGTCAAACAGTTCGTGACCCGGCTCAATAGCAACCGAAACTCCAAAAAACGGAATTCTGACACCAATTGATGCATCAAAAGAATTTTACTTTCATGCTGACTTCAAATATATAATTTTAATCCAGTTTAGTAATACCCATCAAAAGTTATGAGCCTGAGAATATTTGACTTTTCGGAAAAAAGGGGTAAATACCCCCTAAGAGTCATAGAATCTTAATTAAAATTACACTGTCAGATTTAACGTATCAGAGAAGTGGAGGTTTCAAGCTCCTATTGGAAAAATGTGGAATTTTATATTTTTTTTTTCGAGAAGAAAGATCATGGATGCGTGTTTAATTGTTTTTTTGTGTTTTTTTTACCAGGAGTGATCGTATTGACCCAATGATCCTAGAATATTGCAAGAGGGCTCATTCGAACGGAAATTAAGATTTCGAGAACCCTTTTTAAGTGATCAAAAATTGGAGGTCACCTAGGCCCCTCCGACGCAAATTTTTTCCCAAAGTCACCTGATCAAAATTTCTAAATAGCCATTTTGTTCAGCATAGTCGAAAAATCTAATAAATATATATTCGAGGGTGACTCCGCAGCCCCCGGGGGCGAAGGGCTGCAAGTTGTAAACTTTGCACATTGATTACATATAGTATTGGTTATTTGGAAGTATACAGACATTTTCATGGCAAATTTCTTCTAGTGATGGGATCAGAAGGAGAAATTAACTTGGGAAATTCTCTTAGGTTAATAGTTGAAAAGTGCCTGAGTTATCAAACACTTTTGGTCCTCAGTTTTATAGATTAGGAGCAAACGTTCGATTCTATTGATAGAAGAGCTTTAGTGAAGGTCTTATCCTTGTATGGTATACCAGACAAACACATTAAAGTGATTAGTGCTATTTACGAGAACAACACTGCTGCGATTAAGGTAGGAAATGAGGTTAGTAACTGGCTTCATATTAAATGAGGAGTTAAGCAAGATTGTGCTCTATCCCCTTTATATGGATCATTTGGTGTATTTCGTCTTAACAAGCACGTAAAAGGCAATGGGAGACCACGGAAGCAAATGGGGAGGAAATATTTTCCTGGACTTGGATTATACTTATGATTTAAGCATCTTAGATAAAAGTCTCAGCGAAAAGAATGAACTTTTAGAGGTTTTGCGAGTTCAGGGTGCAATAATAGGTTTAAAAATAAATATTTGAGAAGACTAGGTCACTAAGGCTTGGTGAAGATCAAAAGGTGATGTTGGGTAACGAAAAAACTGATCAAGTGGAGAGCTTCATTTACCATAGTGGTTTTATTAGTAAAGACGGTGGGAGCACCGTCTTTTCGTACAGGCTTAGCCAAGGCTAAGCCTGTACGAAAAGTGGGGTTCAATCCCGCTTTTTGGGGCTATTAAATAAAGAAAAACAAGTTTTTTTTTACTGCAAGTAAGGAGCGACAGTAAAACTTAAAATAACAGAAATTATTCCGTATATAAAAGGGGTTGACCTCTCCTCAATGTCTCGCTCTTTACGCTAAACTTTGGCTCTTTCTCAGAGCTTTACTTTTTAAAACAATAAAAAACTTTAGCGTAGAGAGCGAGACGTTGAGGAGGAGTCAACCCATTTATATACGGAATAACTTCTGTTCGTTTAAGTTTTAATGTCACTCCTTACTTGCAGTTAAAAAACTTTTTTTTTTATTTAATTTCTGAAAATTTTTTAATTAATACACGTTTTGATTTTGGTTCACGTACATGAATAATTAAAACGAAATTTACTTATATTTTTTTTTTTGCTAAATGGCTTTCTCATAGTTTTGATCGGACGATTTTGATAGAAAAAGGGGTGGGCAAGGAGACCTAGTTGACCTCCAATTTTTGGGTGCTCAAAAATGCAAATAGATTTTTTATTTTTTTTACGAACGTTTTTGTTAGTAATAAACATCCGTACCTTACAAATTAAATTACGTAAAGAGCTTCTATATTTTTGTATTTTTATTACGTATATGAGGGGGTTTGCTCCCTTGTCAATACCTTGTTCTTTACACTAAACCTTGAATTTTATCCTAATCTTTAAGAATGACCCCTGAATCACAAAGGCCTTAGAATAAATGGTTGAAATAAATAAAAATACTTCAACGTAAAGAGCAAGGTATTGCGGAGGGGACGAACCCCCTTATATACGTAAAATTTTACGTTCGTTTTAAGTTTTAATGCTACTCATTACTTCCAGTTGAAAAAATTTAATTGTTTTCTCATTGTTTTTTTTAGATAATGCCAGAAAATCCCGCACCCCCTTCATGGAAATTCTCTTCCCTCATGAAAAATTCCTGCACGGTAATATCCTCCCACGCAACCTACTCCGTAGGGAGTATCTAAAATAAAAATAGCATGTGTGTCTGTTTAAGAAATCGGCACAAAGACATAGTATTAGGGTATCAACACTCTTAGTATCAACTTCTGAATTCTAATAAAATTTTGGCGTTGGCAGATGCCGTTGCTTTCATTTGCAGCAGTCTCCACCTATTCTAAACAGTAAAAACATATTCGTCTTTCAGATGTTTTCAGATGATTTCAGAAAAAAAAAACTTTCCGATTAAGAACTTTTTCAAAGAAATGTAAAGCTCATTTTAAACTTAAGATCAGCAGATACAAATACATGTTAAAATTCAAACTCAAAACGGAAAAATACTATTAAAGAATAAATGAAACTCAAAACGAACAGAAATTAAATAAACATACATAACAATAGAACATACAGCAAGTAATAATATAAATGAGGAAATAAATCTTAAAGCGAGTAGTTGTTAAACTGAATACTCAAATCAAGCTTAAAATTAAAAAAAAATTGCTAGTGAAGCATAAACGAAAAAACAGAATAAAATAAAAAATCAGTGCAAACGAATATACAATAGATACTAACATAAATGAATAAAAAAGTCTTAAAACAAGTGAAAATTAAATTGAATATACAAATTAAGCTTGCAACAAACAAAAATCTCTACAAACAAGAGTCTGGATATCGCCTCCTTATCTCAATGTAAAAGTCTAAAACCTACTGCGTCATTGGCGCTTCACTGGAAACTATATTTGTCTGAAGAGTCTTGGAAAACATAAACAAACTTAAATTGAATATTTGATATATAATAATATTAATTGTTGAAAGATCTATCAGTTCAAGATTTTATTTCCCTGTAATTTTATTTTCATTTTCAATGCTGTAAGAAGCTGAAAAGGAAATATTTGTAATATAATTCGGTTTCAGAGAACCGCCAATGACTTAGTAGGGTTTAGGATTTTACAGTTAAGGAAGGGGGTAGTATGCAAACTCTTGTTTGTAGTGAAACTATATTTGTCTTGAACAATCTTAGAAAGAAATAATAAATTAAACTGAATGTTTGATATATAATGATATTAGTTGCTGAAAGCTCATCCGTTCAAAATTTTACTGTAATTTCAATGTTTATTTTCAGTGTAAAGTAAGAAAGGAAATATTTGTAATATAATTTTTTCAACATTAAACCCAGAAATAAAGCTGTTTGACATTTAGACAATCTTGAACAAAATAACTTGCTCAAAATTTTGATCGGAAACATTTAGTTTTTGATCGAAAGCAGGAGTTATTTAGAAAAAGCCTCAATAAAACATCAAAGCAGCATATAGAGCTATCCTTATATTTGCCCTGCAAATGGGACAATATTAGGGGGTCAGGTTTAGTACTAGGAGGTAAGCGGGGCCGATTTTGCAAAACCTTCCTGTGGTGGCCCTCTTTTCACTAATTTCAGTGCACAACTAAAAAAGAATTAAAAATCAAAACCTGATTGCCTTTATGACCTTTAGTATTCTATAGTTTAAAACCTGGTAACAGAAAAAAAAAATCAATTAAAAAAACTAAAATAACTTTACATAATAGATAGCCATTCACAAGCAGTATATAGGGCTATACTCCCATTTGCACGGTAAATGGGAGGATATTAGGGGGTCAAGTTTAATACTAGGGTTTGAACGGGGCTGGCTGTGCACAACCTTCCAATGGTGGCCTTGTTTTTTCTAAACTAATCTCAGTGCACAATTCAAACAACAATAAAAAATTAAAACCTTATTACTTTAATGATCTTTAGTCTTCTATTGTCTAAGACTTGGTAACAGAAAAAAATAAAAAAAAACGAAAATAACTTTAAACAAAAGATAATCATTCACAAGCAGTATATAGAGCTATCGTCCAATTTGCAGCGCAGGATATTAGAGTATCAGGTTTAATACTAGGGTATTAAAGTCATTTGAGTCATATTGAGTCACTTGGGTCATTTAAGTCCCCTCCACAGTTTATACGACCACCTCTTCCATAAGAACCGTATTAACCCCCACAGCATAGGTTAGAGCTCTTCACCTGGCTCTGGGAGGATATGATGACCCCAAAGTTTTTGTTATCTGAGCGTTGGACTGCTTAAAAGAAAATGACAATCTCAAAATTTTGATCGGAAGCATTTGGAAAAAAGGGTATGTGTGTGAGTGGGGGGGGGGGTAGATATCCTCCAATCAATTTTGTCTCATAAAAGGTAACAGGAACTTTCGATTTTCAATCAAAGTTGCCACTTCCTACATTACATTAAACGACATCTGCTTACATTGAACCTTACATGTCCCGGGACATATAATTGCACTAATTGCACTTCGATCTCTTTTGACTCTTTAAAAGGGAACTAGAACTTTCAATTTTCAATCAAGTGAGCCCTCTCTGAAGTCTATACGAGCATTCCTCCTATAAGAACCATATTTGCCACCAAGGCATAACTTACAACGCCTATCCCCAACCCTGGGGGGTCGTCTCGACCCTGGAGTTTTAATATCTGATGTTTGGACTATTTTCAACAAAAATGACAGCTTATATGGAAAAAAGGACCTGGGGGAGGAAGGGGAAAATTGCCCTCCAATCTCTTTTGACTCCAAAAAAGTAAACCAGAACTTTTAATGTTCGATTAAAATGAGCCCTCTCTGAAGTCTATACGAGCATCCCTTCTTTAATAACCTTATTTGTCCCCAAGGCATAACTTACAACACCTACCCCCAGGCCCAGGGGTGTGTGTCGACCTCAGAGTCTTATCACATGGTTTCTGAACTATTTTTGACAAAATGGCTACCTCAAAATTTTTCTCAGATGTATGTGGGGAAAAAAGCGTGGGGAGGGATATCTGCCCCTGAGCATTTTTAATTCTTAAGAAGTTGACTAGAACATTTCCAATCAGTTTCCAATCAAATGAGCACTCTAAGAAGCTTATACGAGCATCCCTTCCATTAGAACCTTGGCTGTCCCCAGGGCATAACTTACGGCACCTTCCCCCGGGCCTTGAGTGGTTGTATAGACATCGAAGTTTTTTGTCGAAATTTTGAACTATTTACTCAAAATGGCTATCTCAAAATTTTTATCTGAAACATTTGGGGAAAAAGAGCGAGGGGAGAGGATAGTTGCCTCTGATCTCTTTTTACTCTGAAAAAGTGAACTAGAACTTTTAATTTCCGATCAAATGATCCCTCTCTGAAGTTTACACAAGCATCCCTTCTATAAGAATCATGCTTACCTCGAGGGCATAACTTACAACACCTGTCCCCGGGCCCGGGGGATTGTGCCGACCCCAGAGTTTTTGTTATATAAAGTTTGAACTATTTTTGAAAAAAACGACAACCACCAATATTTTATCGGACGTATTTGGGGAATAAGGCGTAGGGGAGGGGGGCTAGCTGTCTTCAGATAACTTTTGACTCTTCAAAAGGGCACTAGAACTCTCGAATTCCAATCGAAAGAGTAACCCAATGAAGTTTATACCCCGACCTCTTCCATATGAAGTGCCTCTGGGTAAAAAACCAGCAAGTAAATAATAAACATTTGAGCTGTATGGCCTTTACTATAGGCAACGCTATAGCGCTACCTCTGAAATTTACAAAATTATCTAGGTTTTATAGCATGAAAATCTGAGAGGAATTATCTGAGAGACGAATTGGATTATAATAATGCAACAGATATCAAGCCTTGCTTATCTCTTTCTTCATAAATTAAATAGATGACACTGGCCCTTATTCTGATTAAATAAAAAAAACAAGTTTTTTTATCGGAAAGTAAGGAGCGACATTAAAACTTAAAACGAACAGAAATTGCTTCGTATATGAAAGGGACTGCTTACTCATCAACGCCCTGCCCCTTTACGCTAACGTTTGACTCTTTCTCTTAACTCTACTTTTTAAAACAGTAAAAAACTTTGGCGTAAAGAGCGGGGAGTTGATGAGGAAGCAGCCCCTTTCATATAAGAAAAAATTTCTGTTCGTTTTAAGTTTTAATGTTGCTCCTTACTTTCCGTTAAAAGAACTTGTTTTTTTTTAATTTCTGGACGTTTTTGAATCAATGCATGTTTTTATTTTGGCTCTCCGCAAATGAACAATTAAAACAAAATTTGCATATTTATTTTTTTCGCTAATTGGCTTTCTCATAGTTTTGATAGAATGATTTTGAGAAAAAAGGAGCGGGGGAGAAGGCCTAGTTGCCCTTCGATTTTTTGGTCACTTAAAAAGGCAGCTAGAACTTTTAATTTTTTGCGAATGTTCTTATTAGTAAAAGATATACGTAACTTACAAATAAGCTTACGTAACGAACATCTGTATTCTCATGTTTTTATTACGTATATGAAGGGGCTCACCTCCTCGTCAGTACCTCGTTCTTTACACTAAAGCTTAAATTTTGTCCCAATTTCTTAAGAATAACCACATTGAATCACAGAAGCCGTAGAATAAATAGTATGAAATTACTAAAAATACTTTAGCGTAAAGAGCGAGGTATTACGAGGAGGTTAGCCCATCATATATGTAATAATTTCTGTTCGTTTTAAGTTTTAATGCTTCTCCTTACTTTCAGTTAAAAAAACTTTTTCATACTTAATTTTTCATTTTTTTTTTAAGTAATGCGGGAAATTCCTGCGCTCCCTTCATGAAACTTTTCTTCCCCCATGACAAAATCCTCGATGGTAAGTTCACCCAACATATCCCACTCTTCTCAACCCCTTCCCCCAATCGAAAAATACCCCTGAAAGCGCCTGTACATTTCCTAATAACCATTACTATATGTAAACACTGGTCAAAGTTTGTAACTTATAGCCCCTCCCACGGGAACTGTGCGGGAGTAAGTCGTCCCCAAAGACATATTTATAAGGTTTTTCGACTACGCTGAATAAAATGGCTATCTTAGAATTTTGATCCGTTGACTTTGGAAAAATAATTAGAGTGGGAGGGGGCCTAGGTGCCCTCCAATTTTTTTGTCACCTAAAAAGGGCACTAGAACTTCTCATTTCCGTTAGAATGATCCCTTTCGCAACATTCTAGGACCACTTAGTCGATACGATCACCCCTGGGGAAAAAACAAAAAAAAAACAAACAAACAAAAAAACACGCATCCGTGATCTGCCTTCTGGCAAAAAATGCAAAATCCCACATTTTTATAGATAGGAGCTTGAAACTTCTACAATAAGGTTATCTGATACTCTGAATCTGACGGTGTGATTTTCGTTAAGATTCTATGACTTTTAGAATCTTTTCTCTTTTTTTTCCCCTATTTTCTAATATAAGGCAAATTTTCTCAGGCTCGTAACTTTTGATGGGTAAGACTAAACTTGATTAAACTTATATATCTAAAATCAGCATTAAAATGCAATTCTTTTGATGTAGCTATTGGTATCAAAATTCCATTTTTTAGAGTTTTGGTTAGTATTGAGCCGGGTCGCTCCTTACTACAGTTCGTTACCACGAACTGTTTGATTGTCTCTTTCAACTTAGCCATTCCTAACTCACGTGAATCAATAGCTTTTTTTAGCCGGAAGATCCGGAGGAATCATTTACTGTCATTTACTGAAAAAATGCACAATTGATGTTAAGTAAAGATTACTGTTTTACTGGTTGAGCAAATATACATCAGTGGATATTTACAGCTCTCAATGGGGGCTCCACTAAAGTGCATTTAAATCAAACATGTATTCCCCCCCCCCACCGGCATTGTCTCACATATTTTATGGCTCATCACACTTGGATTAAATGTCCAAAAGGGGGCAGTTTCAGGTGACGTTTCTCGTCTGTTTCCGACACTTAAGATGTTGTTAGGTGTATCAATGGCAATGTGTTTAGTACGACTATAGCTCGTTTGTTTCATTTTCGGCCGTTTGCTATTATTTACGAACTTAATTTGCATGTTTCTTGCAGTTTAAAAGTTGATCTTTTCTTTGCGTTTTATGCTTCGTTTCTTTTCTTTTTCGTTGCTCAGCTGCTTTCATTCTGTTGGTAAACAAACAAAATTTGCCTTATTATTAGTATGATGGAGAAAATTTCTGAAAATTTTCGCTTTTCAATTATAGAATTGTGTCTGAAAGATGATCTTTTCTAAGTTAAAAAAAACTAAATTCCTGAACTAATGCACCTTGATACGGTAGTGTATGTCTTGAAGATATATGCATACAATACTTGGGCTTATGAAAAGCATTATATGATTTATCGACATAATAGGTGATGACTTTGTTTATTTAAGTTATTTATAATAAGTGACACAAAAATTAAACAAGACATATTTTCTCGGTTCGAAGAAAAAAACCTGAGAAAGTTTTATCCTTTTCTAACCTAAACATGCGATGGGACCTAAGTCGGGTAAGTTGAAGATATTGATCTTTTTAATTTTTTTACCCCGAAATACTATTGAGCAGAAAATTTGAGGATCTCATTTCCAAAAGGCACAATTTCAAAGATGGAATATACAATCCTAAATATGCGCGCTGTCTTTTCAAAAAAAAACCCATTGAAATCGAGTACTTTTTTAAATTTTCAATTAATTAAGGTGATTCATTTAAAGTTCATAAATATGCATACAATGGTGTGGTAAAACTTTAAGGAGGAAATGACAAATATTACAACAGATTTGACAATACTCATTAGGGAAGGGGTTTATTTGTTATTGATAAGATTATTATAGTTGGAAAGAGCGTAAAAGAGGCGTAGAGCAGTGTATCCACGTTGACCCTATGGAAGTAACGAATTCGCCTCCAAATTTATAAGAAACAAAACAACAATATCATGGTAGCAGTAGTAACTGCAACCTTGTTAAGAGCAAACCACAGCCCACAGTCACCAAAAGTTAAAAAACGTGTTTTGAAAAAACAACTGCCTAGTGAAAAACAATCACTATCCTACACTGACTCATGAGTTGATATTTTTATTTAGAGTAGATTTAACACACTTGCAGGAATATATTGTTAATATTAAGGTTTGAAGATGGCAACTTTTACGAAGGACTATTTTGATCAGAAACGTCAAGAGTTTTGTGCAGTTGGTGGCTAGTCTGGAACAAGGAATTGGCGTTCTCCACAAGGAAAATTTCCAGTTTCGGCAGAAAAATTACATTTTAAAATCAAAGATTAATGTAAAAAAAATCGTGTCTTCATTCTGAGCTTGCCTATAAAAGTCGAGTCTTCTACTTCACAGTATTCCCGTTGTGTCTAGGCAAAGCGCAGAAACTGCTGCTTGTCAGCTTTTAACTGATATCGGGTTGGCAAATGCGAATGCTATTCCACTTGTAAAGTGTTGTTGCTTGAACAGTAATTGGCAGACTGGAGCTTCTACTAGTTTTTCTGCTAGGAATAAGTTTGAGCCGATTGCAGTCACGTTGACAAGCATTACTGATAAAGATAATATTATGCAAAACTGTGGAAAGCTCAAAAGCTTTCGTAAAAAGATCAGTTGTGATTTACCTCGAGACCTAGCGCGTCACCGTAAAGAACGTTTAGCTACACTAAAGTACAGTTTTAGTAAACATGCACTCCCTAAACTCCCCGTGCATCCCCTCTGGCGTTGCTCCATATATTTTATATTTCAACACACTTAATTAAATGTCTAGCCATCAATATATTTTCTGTTGATTCATTAAATAAATTCAAGAATCATTTCACTATTTCAGTGTTGAGATAGAGATGAGTGTATGAGATAATCCTTTCGTTGACTAGCTTACAAAATGCGAAGTTTGTGTTGACAAATGGCTAACTGAAAACCCAACAGCCCTGTGTGCCAACTACAATTATACTACAACGGGTTGCACCAGACTTCTATTTGACATCCATTGTAGACTTTTGTCGACACCACCTATAATGATGAGCAGAACCGGGGAAGTAAAGCTGTAAAAAAAAACTAGAAACGGTCAGCAGGGAGCTCGTGAAACGTCAAACTGAAACATGACATCCTCAACTGAAAAGGACTCCATCAAGTCAGCGTGAATCAAGTGAAGTAACAAACGGACTCTGAAATTTCAAAGCAGCACCGTCAAAAGAATCGGAAGAAACTAGATAAATCCCCATATGCATCGTTCTATCGGAATCATCAATTTCCGCTGTGGCCCTTGTACTTTACACTCCCAAATTTTAAACCCCCCTGCACTTGAAGGATCAGCGTCAAACCAAGACAATCGTCAACGGTCAAGAAGACAGACGAACAGGTATCAATAAAGTCATATCATCAACCACACCCACAGCGGTCACAAGCCAACTGTTCACAATTACATCGGACTTGTATTTTATTCCACAATCTCAATTTAGACAACTGTTCAGCATTTTTATATAAAAAGATTTCAGTATTTTTATTTAAAAGGGGACAATACTATATTCTTGGCTACAACCTACAGTCAATTTTCAAACACAAAAGCCAAAAGCAACCTAAGTCAATTGATAAAGACAAAAAACTTAAAGCGTTGTTGTGGTTACTTGTCTATTTATGTCTTCTTATTGTCTCGGAAAGTACTTTCCTTAGATTTTTTTACTTTGTTTTATTTTGGTACCAGTTGGTTATTATTTTGTTATAGGAGGAAAAATACGTTGTCTTCAAATTGAGCTAGAAAGTACTTCCTTGAATTTGATTTACACTATTCAAGTAGCATTTCTTCTTCAATTTTCATTTATTTTTTCTTTGTCAATTTGGGATCCATGCTCCTAACTATAAATCATAACAACAATATTGGAAACCCTGGATATAATGAAATAAATGCAAACTGGCACCTATCTTCAAGGGTTCGAACTAGGGATGTTATGGACATAGGGAATTCCAAGTTCTTATGGAGGCTTCCTGAGATGCCAGAAAATCTTACTGGGGAACCGAGATATACCCAGATATATTTCACACAAGTTTCCAATGGATTGAAAGCAGGGATAAATATCATGATGAGTCTTTTTGAAATTAAAAAGTGGACAAGAATAGCCATATTTTTAACAAACGCTCTAGTTTCATATGCAATAACAAAATATTTTACGGCAATGATTGCATCTTCCTGTGACAATAACTACTATAAGCCCTTTAGGTCTCATGCAGTTTCCAATGGAACATATTTTTAAGAATTAAGATTAAACAATTGAAACGGCATTCACAGCATATATCTGTTATTATATTCAAGTGTATTTTATTAATTTTATGTGTAGTGATATCAACCTCAACGTGTTAAACTTTATTGTTAACTTGCTAGTCGAATGTTATCACAGTTATCATGGTTACCATAGTTCTGGGTGGAGGAACACAAAATAATAATGCAAAAAAAAAATCGTACTGTAGATCAGTAGCCATTAAATGCTGAAGAAAAACATAAATATAAATATTTGAAACGTTCAATACAATACATGAATCAAAATTTACAGTACCGCGGGAGAACAAATTACCCAAGAAGTAATTAGATTACCAGAGGCAACCACACAAACCAGAGGGATCAAAATAATATCGCAAGTTGGCTATTTTGTTTGTCTCTTTTCAGCCTACTAAGATGTTTCTACAACCAAAAAAAAGACAACCTGCCAAGGATTATTGAAACACAGAATTAAGGCAGCATGTTACTGTGCGGTCTTCGTCATTATTTACATTATTTATTACTCACCAAAATAAAAAATATATAAATATGTTATATTGTTAAACTATGATTGTTTGTACAGCTAAAACTATTCAATTCTATCATATTATTTCGCAAAACTTTACATAATTTTAATCACGATTTGTTCAATCATGGTGAATATCAGCATTAGTGGAAGGCCAATATTTAGTTGGATTCTGGCGATTTTTTTTATTTAGTTTTCTAAAGGCTATGCAAAATAGTATATTTTGCATAATAAAAAAAGTTGCCAAAATACCAGCATATAAGTCTTAGAAAAACCTAAAACAACGCCTGAAACGGATAAAAATCAAAATCATTCTCCCATTTTCATCCTTCAAATTTCAATTAGGAAAAATTTGAACAAATAAACTGTTTCATATTTTAGGGGGAAATAAAAACATGGGCCTTATGGGCTAACAGTCAATTTTTGTCTCTATTTCTCCATCCTAGGATTGTGTCCATTGACTTTTCTTTCGAAAAAATAACGGGGTTTCAGGAATGATCTTTTTCTTTTTTAGTTTTTCTGCATAATTGCACATGAAAATCTTTTAAAATTGAGCTTCCGACTTTTCCTAGTTTTTTAATATTGAGTTATTGTAAAGTTAACCAATTCAAACCACTGATTCAAATCGAAAGGACTACATCAAGTCCACGTGAACAAGATGATGTAATAGATGATGAATAGACGTCTGGTGTAGAACCTGGACATCAAGATACCCAACGACATCTCCGTTAGGACTTTGAACTTGGGACTTCCAAATTTCTAAGAAGCACCATCAGAATAATTGAAAAAAAAAATAGTTCAATTTCATATGCAGAATTTCGTTCGTCCTCCATCGCCATCTCCGTTGTGACCCTGGTAAGTTTGGACTCAGAAATTTCTAGCCCCCTGCACATGAAGCATCAGCATCAAACCATGCCAATCGTCGACGGTCAAGAAGACAAACTAACAGGTATCGACAAAATAGAATTACGGCAAAATAAAAAAGATATAAATATGTTATATTTTTAAAACTGGGCTTCTGCCGGCCGTTCAAACAAGGGCCATTGAAATAGTCCGGGTAATTGTCAAAAATTAAGAAGCAGCTGAAGAAGTAAATTGCAGGGGAAATCACCACCTAAAATTTCAGTTACTCGTCTTGTTCAGTCTTCGGGAATCATCAAATCATTTGCCTGCTTTCTGATGAACCCTTATATGACCTCTTTGTGTGACTAGACCACAATAGGCACACTAAATTTTTTCTTGTTAGAGTTAGGATTATTAGTAGCGTCTTTGTGTTATAGTATCTTAAGACCTTTATTTATTTATAACTTTTATAATATTGGATATTATGAAGCTTGTTTTCCAGGTATGTTTCTGGAGTTGTCTCTTTTCTGTATTATGGACTTAGTGGGTTTTCAGATCACCGACAAGGGAAAAGATACAAATAGTATAACCCTTCTTCAATCATTAAACGTACTTGATCCAGTCATGAATTCATATTTTCTCTATTGTTAAACTTTACTCAGGACAAGAATTCCTGTGGATCCGATACTTAACAGAATTATCCGTTCTTTTATTTATAAATAGTGCGAATGTTTTGTTATTTCCTACTCCCACGAGATCTAATTATAATATTTAAGAGCTGGGCTTAAACCATCGTCATTTTACCGGTTTCATACTGTTCTAGTTCTTTGACTCCGAGACCTTTACTTATATATAGAAAATATATTCAAAACCAGGTTTAGCTTTCCATTCTCCGTCAAGAATTCTCAAGCAAGTTTATCCTAGGTACCCACAAAAGGGTGGTCGATAATCAGGATATATTATTTTATTTCAGATCCAAGTTGCTTCGAGAGCCTTGCTTGGAAAACAGGACATTTTGCTTGAAATTTACTCATTCACATCCACCAATGGAGGATCTTAATATCCGTTTTAAACAAATATTTACGTTGACTATTTTGACTCTAACTATCTCACAAGCCACAAACTTGGCCGGTAAAGTTTTAGCTTTAACTAACTAACTCACAAGCCACACCTTATAGAAAACACCTAAGAGAATTTAAATTAAGAAGAGTACTTGTTACAAACAATGCTAGTAATATAGAAGTAGACCTTAATGGCTTGTTTTGCCTACTTGAAACACCTCACAAGCCACACATTATAGAAAACACCCAAGAAAATTTTAATTAAAGAGAATACTTACTACAAACAATGCTAGTAATACAGAACTAGACCTAAATAGCTAGTTTGGCCTGCTTGTAACACCTTACAAGCCACACCTTATAGAAAACACCTAAGATAATTTAAATTAAGAAGAATCCTTATTGTAAACAATGCTGGTAATACAGTAGTCGACCTAAATAGCTAGTTTTGTCTGCTTGAAACACCTAACAAGCCCCACCTTATAGAAAACAGCAAAGAGAATTTAAATTAAGAAGAATACTTACTAAAAACAATCCTAGTAATAAGGAAGTAGACCTTAATAGCTAGTTTGGCCAGCTTGAAACACCTCGCAAGTCACACCCTATAGAAAACACCTAAGAAAATTTGAATTAAAAAGAATACTTGTTAGAAACAATGCTAGAAATACAGAAGTAGACCTAGATAAGTAGTTTTGACTGCTTGAAACACCTCACAAGCCCCATCTTATAGAAAACAAGGGAACTTTGATAACATTATTCATGCATCTGCACTGCTCGCTTTAATCCATGCTGGATTGCCCCTAGCTGTCATTCGAGTCCTTCGCTCTTGGTATTCTGGATTAAAGATCCGTATTTGTCCGAGTTCATCTTCATATCAGTACAAATTAATTAAAGTGGGTAGAGGAATTAGACAAGGAGGAATTATTTCTCTTTATATATTAAATTCATCTTTAGCTACTGCCTTTAATTCTCTTTCTTGCTCTTTAGTTTCATTATCTCGAAATTTGTCTTACATAGCATATGCTGATGACATGATCTTTCTAAGCCGGTCCAAGTCTCGTCTTGTTTCTAATTTTAATATTTTAATTAATTGTTTAGAAGATTTGGGCCTTTCAATTAGTTTTAAAAAATGTCAATCTTTTGTTGTAAATTGTTTAGATGATAATGTCAGGGTGACTCTCGATTGCGGCAATGGTGCTATTTTCCAGTCGTCACCAATAGTCACTTATTTGGGATTACCTTATGCTGCTTCGAAAAGAGATTTTAAACCAGTCCTGGTTGAGTGTGTCCAGATGAAAAAACGCAAGGCATTTGGTCTTTTAATTCGTTTGTGGGGTCTTTACCTTCGGTACGTCCTTGTTCATATATATAGCGCAGTTGCTCTGCCTCAGGTGTTGTTCCCATCCCTCCTCAACCGTAATTTCCGACCTTCTGATCTTTCACCCACTAAAGTTTCTTCTTTTAAATTTTGTAAATTTTTACATGGTTTCTCCCTTTCTTTTAGTAGCACTGAGATTGTTTTAAAGCTTAAAGTGAAGGATCACGTAGTTTGTATAAAGAAAAAATATAAAACGTTCAAAGACAAGGCGAAAATGATCCTTTTAGGCCATAAATTTATTTCCATTTTTAGTAACAGTTCTAGCTCTTGATGATTTACAGGTTGAATTATTTAACAAGTGTTTATACATTTTTTTTTTCTTTTTTAAGTGTTTGATCAATATTTGATATTTTTTTACTGTAAGTATTATCATTTGTCTTTTATTTACATTTATATTGTAGCCTACTCCTCATTTTCTGAGGAAAATAAAGAAAATAAATAAATAAATAAACATGGCTTGATATTTCATTCTTCGTCATTTGACAATGACATGGATAAAAAAATTAGCAAAAGGAAATGACAAACACAAGAAGACTGACACCAAGTACACAAGAAAGCGTGACTTCCCTTGGAAGATCTCGTTGTCTTTATTAATTAATAGATATGAATGCTAAAAGTTTTGACTGGTCAAAATTCATATAAAAATTTTCAAGTTCCAAGAAGAAAGAGTTGAAAGATGCGGTTTTCAGGTAGCCTATCAGTAGACCCACGATGGCCCAATGGGCAAATGATGTCCTTAGGACCCTAATTGAATTTCTTTTTTATTTTTGAATATCTCTGATTTATTCCAATTTTACAAAAAAGCGGACCCAATTTCAAGAATGTAGTTCAAATTAAACATTACTAGCTATTCCTACAAATATTGAGACGCTGATACATTTTATTCTGAAAAATAGAACTAAATAAATGAAAATAAGCTGCCGCAAAAAATAAATAAGCACAATTCGCAAAAATAATGTTCCACTGGTATTTAATTGAGCCTAATTGCCAGGTTGAACCACCCTGATTTTTGGTTTCAGCCATATATTTCGATGGCTGAATGTATATCTAATAATTTGAATCATACTGTTGTTTTTCATCCTTACAGACGTAAAAAAGCCTTACTACGAAGGTAATATTGTAGACCACAAGATTTTAATTAGAACCATAATTAAAATAGCACTCTTACGTAAGGCAGTTACAGCCAAGAAACATAGACAAATTGGGCATTTACAACCGTAGGCGTACACGATTGTAACAGCCTATGAGCAGTCGTTATGAAATCTCTTCACATTAATTGGTGCAAATATGTAAGAGCTGTGCGATTCGTGCATACAACAAAATGAATTCGCCAAAACCTTCTTGTTGTGAAACTAACTTACACCAAGCAACAACACAATAAATAATAACATGGATCTAAATTTTGAAATAGAAATACCTTTTGATGATATTAATACATTTTTCAATGAAATTTCACCTCAAATCTGAGATGAAGCTTCTTCAAAGGAATTCACAGAATTACGAGTGTTTAATGAATATCCAAGATTACAAGATACATGGCAAAACCAAGATATAGTTAACTTTGAATATGAATATAGCAGTACAGCAATAGTTGAAAAGAGAACAGGAGAGGGGATTTGACCCCCCCCCCCTTAAAGAGGTAACAGAAATAAATATATAAAAAATTTGCACGTTTTTGGAAGTTTTTATTTAAAACTAGAACTGACAATCGTTTCAAAATTAATATAAACTTGAATGATATAATATACACTGTTGAAATGTGCTTTAAAATATGCTGACACTCACATTATTTTGCTTTCTAGATTATTGCCCCCTGTCCCCTTCAGACACAATTTAGCTCCCTCCAGATCTCAGTTCGCCCGCTCCCCAGCTGAAATTTAGTTTCTGCAAATAAATCCCGTGAAAACTAAGATAAACCTGTATAATTCAAGTATCCAGAGAAACAGGTCAGTTTTATTTAGTATATCTTTGTCTTTATGGTAATATGTGGATCATTTTTCAGTTTTTCTGAAGAAGTTTTTATAAAAAATGCAAACAAAACCCGGTGTTCCCATGTGGTCACCCATTCAAGAACTGACCGGGCCCAATGTTGTGACTTCCAGGATCCGAAGAGACTGGGTACTTTACACATGGTATGTCTGTTGGCCGGCAAGAGATGGTGAAAGCGCGAAAAGGGAACAGCCGATTCACGGGCTACAGTAACTGTTGGTGATGAATAGGAAACGGAGGGCCATAGCGAACATTCTAGGGAAAGGGTAGTACGTATGGTGCATTGGAATATACAAGGGTTGTCGTCAACAAAACTAAGTGGTCTGTTGAAGGAAGTGTGTATTGATAATGATAAGAAAGATATAGTTGGGTTAGTAGAAACATGGAGTGATGGGAAAAACCCATTTAGTGTTGAAGGGTATAGTGTTTTTAAAAGGGTGAGAAATAAATCAAGTAATGGTCAACATTATGGGGGGATAGTGATATTGATCCGGGATGGAATATTTGATAGAATCCATAGGCTATTATGATCGTCAGAAAATATAGTGTGAATACAGATGTCCATGTTGGATAAGAGGTATGTTATAGGCTGTGTATATATTGCCCCTGAAAACAGTTCTTATATGAACGAATATACATGGGACATATTAATTGAGGAGTATATTAATTATGTTGAGCTGTTTAGTGACCATTTTTTTGTTTTACTAGGTGATTTCAACGCCTACATGGGTACAAGTACAGAGGTTGAAGACACACAGGTGGATCTTGGCAACCCTTGTTTATCAGGAATGGAAAGTATGGTTGAATGGTATGGAAGAAATGGATGACTGAAAGGTAGGACAAGCAAAGATGAAACTAGGAAGAAAAATAAGTGGGGCCATAAGAAGATAAATTTTTGCAGTGAGGGTCGGTTGATAATTTTGCATGGAAGGGTGGGAAAAGATCATGAAAGGGGAGATTTTACGTGTTTTGGTTTGAGGAAGCCTAGCTTGATTGATTATATTATGGTTGATAGGAGATCATGGGAAAGGTGTTTGGATTTTTATGTTATGGATGTTGTAGGATCAGACCATCAGCCAATAGAGGTAGTTATGAAGGCAGGATAGGCGAAGAAAAGAATGAAAGAGACGGAAGGTGAGAGATATAGTTGGAGGAATTAGGGAAAGATCGAAGACTAGGGTAGGAAGGTAATGAAGCAGCAGATTCGAGTAGATTGTAGGGAGGAAAGCCGTATGAAAGAATTGTTGGGAAGTGAACAGATGCAGAAAATGGCGGAGGAATGCATATATATACTGGGAAAAGGGAAGCTAGAATACGCCATGGAAGAAATAACAGGAAGTATATCAGAAATGCAGTGGAGTATCAAATAAGAAAGAGATGGTGAGAAATACAAACGAATTCTTTGATGAGGATTGTCGGAGGCTGAAAGTAAACCTTGTTCAACTTCTCAGGGAAATGAAAGGAGCACTAAATGACCAGGAAACAAATAAACACTTATCGGAGCACCGAACAGAGAGAAAGTTCTACAAAAGGCTAATAAGAAAGAGAAAAAAAACAAGTAGAAGAGATTAGAGCCACAAAGATCAGCGAGGAATACTTGTCAAAAGACCCAAAACAGTTTTGGAGAGAAGTAAGGCGGGAATTCAAGGCCAGTAACCAACATATGCCTCCAGCTGAGTCGTGGGCAACACACCTGGAGCAGACACTAGTAAAAGGGATCAATATGGAGACGGTATAGGGAGTTTAGCAGAGGAGCTATGGGAGCAGAGTAGTTTCCCGTTAAGGAAAGAGGATTATAGTCTCTTTTAGCCGATCAAGGTAGAGGATGTATGAGCAAGCCTAAAAGGAAAGCAGGGATCTTCGGCGCCAGGGGTGGATGGAATACCAGCAAAGATTTGGAAAATAGGGAAAACAGTTCTAGTACCAGTTTTAGCAGCAGTTTTCAGTTTTTGGACTGAAAAAAGGAAATGACTTGATCAGTGGAATTTGTGAGTAGGAATACCAATTTTTAAAAAGGTAATAGGCAGGATCATAGTAATTATAGAATAATTAGCTTAGAAAATGTGATGAGTAAGATTTTTTGCAAGGTTATAGAATCAAGATTAGGGAAGTGGTTGGATGAAAAGGAACTGTTATCCCCTTTCTAGGTAGGGTTTAGAAAAAACCATAGTGCAATAGATCATATTTTGACTTTGAGAATTTTGGTAGATAAGTATAGGAAAGGAAAAGGGGGAAGGTTATTTGCAGCTTTTTTAGACCTGAAAGGAGCATATGATAATCTGGATAGGCACCTGTTGATGTTAAACCTGTTATCTTTAGGACTAACTCACTATTTTGTATTGTTCCTGTGCGAAATGTATAAGAACGTGAAGTTAGCAGTGAGAGTGGCGGGATAGTGCTCAACTCCAGTGCTATCTTTATTGGGACTAAAGTAGGGATGTGTGCTGTCACCGAAATTGTTTAACCTTTATTAAAATGATGCCCATGAATTTTTCGGTAAGAGCAATGCACCAATGCTATCGATAGATTTTTTTAAATTGTGCTTACTGCTATTTGCTGACGACATCGTATTACTGGCTGAATCAAAGGAGAAACTGCAACAATTATTAGAGATTACGGAGGTCTATTTGGAAGAGAAGAAGTTATTCCTGAAGACATCGAAGACAGTGGTGATGGTATTCGATCGTAAAGCCATGGAAAGTGAAGATGTGAATTTTTCCTTTAATGGTGAAACTATACCAGTGAAAAATGAATTTGTTTATCTTGGGGTAAAGTTTACTAGTAATGGGAAATTCAGTGGGCATCTGGATCTAGCGAATGCAAGGGGGATGTATATTAGCGGTCAAATAACGAGGAGTAGTCTTAGACGAGTTACAGATATTAGAGTACATAAAAGGATTTGGACAAGTAAGATAGTACCGGCGATGCATTATGGAGCAGAGGTCTGGGGCTATTGGAAAGGTCTGAAACTTAAGGTGGTTATGATGAGATATTATAAGATGATGTTAGGAATAGGGGATTCGTTTAGTAATTTGGCAATCCAGGGGGATTTAGGATTAGCATCGCTGCGATCTATGAGGCTAGTGACCATGGTGAGATATTGGGCTAGGATACTGGATATGCAGAGATTTACGGTAGCAAAGGCAGCATACTTAGAGGCTTTGACACAGAAAAGTAAAGCAGGGTGGCCGGAGGTGATTAAGGATATCTTAGATAAGTATGGATTAAGGGAATAGTGGAATGAAGGAAAGCGGATTATGGGTATGGAGGAAATAGTAACAAGGATGGTACAAGAGAGGTTGAAGAACCAAGAAATCCAGACAAGGTGGGTAAGCCTGGATTGTTCAGGGTCGTTAAAATTGTATAGACAGATAAAGGGTAGTTGGGGGAGGAGGTATTTTGGAAGGTTGGGTTAAGTAGAGAGGATTTGAAGCCTTATTTGGATTGGAAGGGAGCTGGATTTTTGATTGGTGAGAAAAGAAAGTATAAAGGGAGAAAAGGGGAGAAGGTAGAATCTATTGCTTGTCCTATGTGTGGGTCTCAGGATGAAAGTTTACTACACTTTTTGTGTGAATGTGTTAAATTGAATGAATGGAGGCGAGAGATGTATGGTAAAGAAAAATTGAATGAGATATGGAGGGTAGATAGAATGAAGGAGACAAATTTCCTGAGTATTAAAATAATAGCAAGGTTTGTGAGGATTGCAGCGGTACATCGTGATTGTTTTCTTAAAATAGTATTAATTTATTGTAGTTAATTTGTTGTTGGTTTTTGTTATGTAAATTTTCTATGGCCCACGGACTTTTTCCTGAATAAATTATTATTATATTATTATTATTATTGTTATTATTATTATTATTATTATTATCAATGTTTTGACTGACAAATTCAGACCCTTCAAACTGTACTTATTTGGAGTTTCAAAAACTTATATCCCTGGGTTAGGAAACATGAAAATATATCATACAGAATTTATTTAATCAGGCAGGGAGGATGGGATGTATAGCAGTAAGACAGGGAGTTGGGATCACCATGAATAAGGAAGCATATTCAAAAAGCCTAATATGGTACCATATGTTCTCATATAGACTGCAAAGCCTCTCGGTGCCTCTAAGAATTGCATCCTGTTTATATAAATAATACTGTTTTTTCTGTAGATTTTAGCGCTAAATCCATATTATACTTTTTTTTTAAAACGAATTTCCATTTTTCCTTGTCTTTAAATTGACTTCCAGTACCAGAAAGAAAACAAATGAAGAGTATATCCATACAGAAATTGAATATAAGATTTGCCTGATCATCTTTGTGGGTCTATTGTATATGTAGTTCCAAGATAACGATTCAAACATTGGTAGCAATCTTCTAAAACTTGTTCTTCGGGTATTTGTTCCATGATGCATGAAGCAGCACCAAAGTCCATCCAACCAACATAGATGGGTGTTCCCAAACGGTGTAAAATCCTTAGATATCTCTAGTCGAGTCCTAAAATGAAGCCTAATACTGTTGTAAATTTCACCCTAAATTCAGAGGTGTACTAATGAAGAAATACACTACAAATCTATTGTTGAAAAACAAAATGTGGCTCATTTTTAAATACAAAAATTCTTGTCTGATGCAGTGGAATATTAGACAAACAAAAAATGTTCCTTCGGCTGAATTCAAATGTAGATATTGGCTTCTATAACGAGACTTATTTCTTTTAAGAATATTTTGTAGCAAACCTTGTCGAAATTTTTGACAGAGAGCAACAGGCCCTGTCGAAATATAGGTGACTGTCGAGGCTTCACTGAACATGTAAAACAGATGAAAAACAATTGGTTTCAAAATTCAAGGTTCCTCTGACGAAAACGTAGTTGTCAAATTTACCGGCACTTTCTCAACAACAAGACATTTTGACGATTCTTATTTGTAATAATATTTCACAAGAAAAAAAATCTAGCTTTTTTAATAATAGTTTTACTAAATTGATGCTAGATACTAGATTTTTCCATCATCTGAGGAACTGCCACTTGGCTTCGAGCTATGTTCATATTTTCAAGCATTTGACTTGGTAGATCACAACATCCTAATTCATTTATCACTGAATAATTTTGAAGTACACTCTATGGTACTAAATTTTACACATGTTTTCGTTCAAATGAATCCTAAGCTCTAAAATACAAAATATTCTCTCTAAGCCCCTCCTTAAATAGCACGGAATTCCTATCCTACCCAAAATACTAATGAACAGAATGCTAAAGTCAAACCAAAAGTCTTTAAATTAAGCCTTCTGGAGTAGAAAAAGTAGTTTTAAACTGTCAGATCATCGGTAACTTTGTCCTCAGGGTTACCAAAGGGACACTTTTAGTGCTTTTTTTACACTTTTTCACTCTGGGTGACACCGTGCCACTATTGGGTGAAAAAAGGCAACTTATTGAAAAAAGGACACTTTTTGGCATTTTTTCAAAATCAATACCATAAGTAAAAGATAAGGCATCCAAGATTCTAGCCTACATGAAAGAACCTACAACGTAGGTGTATCTGTACTTTCTGGTTTTTGTGCTTGGTAAGGTAAATACCTTGAACGTACTGTTCGAATCTGGGGACACAATGATCCACACTTTGATAACAAGCTTCAGATCGACATTGAAAGCGATTATGAGATGCTTCGTGAGACCAGAAATCCTGAACAGAATTGATGTGACATGAAATGTTCAAAAATCCTGAACATGTTGAGTTGCCTCTTTAGCCACGAAACTACAAAAATGTGAAAGATGTGTTGTATGGTCCCAACACAGAAGCTTATCTGAATGACGAAGGAGCATCAGGGAATGCTCTTGAACAGTTTAGGCTGACGTGCTTGGGATTCTACGGTGAAGTAGATGAGAAAGCGGGTCAATCATAAAGATAAGACGTTACAAGCTCTCGTGTACTTAGACCCGAAAGTTGCCGTGAATGGAACTGTTGAAACGATTAGTCCTTTGACCAGCAGATTTAGCGAACTCCTGGGGAAAAGTCAGAGTGAGATAGAGTCTGCTAGAGACACTCTCGAAACCCAGTGGCTGAGCCTGCCAGATTCCAAAGAAGAAATGATCCTGAAGTCTGGTGGTGAAGAGCTAGTGTCCTCACATCTTATTTTTGGAAGCTCTTGTTAGATGTGAAGAATCCCGACGGCAATCCCAAATTCTTTGAACCATCAAACTTTATATTGAATTTTTGCGCGTTACCTCACTCAAGTGCTGGGGCCGAAAGACAGTTTTCTCAACTAGCAAACATTAAAACCAAGTTGCAAAATCGGTCGGAAGTGAAAACTGTGGATTTTCTCATGCATGTAAAGCAGATGGTTACTCGTAGTGCTGCGTCGGTGGATCGGTAGCAGATTCCGCCAATATTACTTAACAAGTTTTTGAGGTGGTACTGCAAGGCTGACGAAAAGGATGAGCAAATAGAGAATGAATCCGAACCTGACCTATTTGACTGGACCAATCAGAAAACCAAAAAACTGAAATCAGATTTCAGTAGCCGAAGTTTTTTTTCTCAAAAATGGTTAACCACTAGAAATTGACTTTTTTTTCAAAAACGAAAGCTGAAGCTTTGAACAGATTTCTTGTACAGGAATTCGGCATTAAAGTTTCCCTTCATACTCTCATATTCTTGTAATTTTCTCCATTCTTTCTTGAAAAACTTGGCGTTTTCTGAACCCAGGGTGTGGCTGGACCTCTGTATAACGCTTCTGAATTGGAATCCAATTAATAATGTATCTGCTCAAATTTCGCAAGCCTTCATAACATGGAATGCACCGTATGTGAAATCTATTACAGTATTTCCCTTATAAAGGTCTCTTCATGCAGTCTAGGTTTTTCGGTTCGGTCCATCTTGAGCCGCGAAGATGGCAAAGGCCTAGCGCAAAATATTTAAGATTTGCTTAGACATATTTTGTGTACCATTCTGCTTTTGGTGAAAAGGATTGCGATTAAATAAGCCTTTCCATTGTCGCCGTCGACCTCTTCTCAGAAAAAAAATAGTGGGCAGAGAGAAACGGATTTTCTTCGAAAAACCATAGCTATTCTTGATACCAAAAAGCCTTTTCCTTTGGTTTTTGGTGCCTTTTCTCTTTTATTTTAACATTTGATTGAGCATATGTGATATTTGTCTTGTCACTATTTGCAAAGAATTCGACATTTCTTTGTGTTTTGGAGAATAGATTAGCTTTATACAGAACAAGTGACATTTGTCTTGTCATTATTTCTCCCCTTATCAAGTTTGATCTCTTAGTTAATTGAACTCATGAATACATTAATGTTTGGGTGAAATAACGCTGTGGTTGGGCATTTTTGTGGTTGGGCATTTTTGCGAGAGAAGCTTTACCAAATGCGTTGGCGAAAGCTAGGTGAAAAGAACGTGAAGCACGTTCCAAACCAAGCGCGTTTCACTTGCTTTTCGATATCAGTCTGCGGGTCGACAAAATTTTGCAGAAGATCTGATATGCTACTGAAGGAAAAGAGGGAGCGAGGGCAATTAAGCCGTGTTGGCAGCGACAGACATCTTATCTGTGGTCTGTTGGTGCAAATCTTTTAAGCCCTGTCTTCATTATGGCGTTTTCCGTATGACCGAGACTGCCGGGGCGGCTCATAGTGAAGACAGGTTTTATCACCGTTTTCGTTTTCTTGCTGTACAGAGTAGACATTTTGGCTGAAAATGTAAAAACTAAACAACACATTTTGTCATTTATCTTAGTTGTACTCCAACTTTTCTTTACGTTCCTGTGACACCGCAAACACAGCACAAAGGATTCAGAATCTTCCTTTCAAATTTTTTGCCAAAAGTGACGAAAATGAAAACTATCGTCCAAAAAGCGGCAAAGCCGGCTCTGGTGCCAAAAAACGCCATAATCAAAAACAGGGCTTTACTGAGTTTTCGGAAGAAGAATAACCAGTACAACCGAAGGTTCGACAGAACCCGAAAAATTGCACTGAATTCTTTTTCTTCTTCGTGCATTAAGCGATTTGAGGTTTTACATGGAATTTTACTTATTTGAAGAACCGCTTTGCTTTTACTTGAAAAAGAAAAACATAAATCTGGCCCTAGAGTTGCGAGAAAACCATTTAAAGCCTTTTCTTGTCAGCTTTTAAAGTATATTGGCTAATTTTCTAGGAGGACACTAAAACTGTCCCTTTTTGCTGAATTTGACACTTTAGTCCCAAAAAGTTTTAGCAACCCTGTTTGTCCTATTCTCTGCTATCTTTTCAGCCCTATTTTCAAGGATTTTATTCTATATATTGCTAAATTTTATGTTCATATGTTCTCCAAATGTTGTCATCCTTTATATAAAATATAACTATTTAAAATATCACTCCAGTATTTAACAATATCACTAATCCGATATACTTCAATATTTAAACTCCAAAATTTATACTCCAGTATATAATTATGTATTATATATGTATACTCCAGAGTATAATTTATACTCGAATATTTAAAAATATCACTACTCCATTGAGTTGAAAATGTTACAAAGCTTAAAACTTAAGCCTCAGGAATACAACAACAAAAGAGAGAATAATGAGGACTTTTTTCCCAAGACAGTAAACCAACAAAACCTATTTGAATATTTCGGCCCTACATCTAAGGGCCGTCTTCAGCAAAGAAAATAAAAAAACAATAAAACACTTACAATAAAAGTTCTCAGTTAGAAATCCATTTTTTTTTAAATAGCCTTGGCATCATTACTTCTTAACGAAAAGTTCAGCCTAGACTGTGTGATAAAAGCTAACATTTTACAAGCTAATTAGCATTTTACATTAGCTTGTAAAATGTTAGGTATTATCACACAGTCTTGGCTAAACTTTTCGTTAAGAAGTAATGATGCCAAGACTATTTAAAAAAAAACATATTTTTAACTGAGAACTTTTATTGTAAGTGTTTTATTGTTTTTTATTTTCTTTGCTGAAGACGGCCCTTAGATATAGGGCCGAAATATTCAAATAGGTTTTGTTGGTTCACTGTCTTGGGTAAAAAGTCCTCATTATTCTCTATTTTGTTGTTGTATTATGAAAAGGCAGTGTGGTCTTCGTCATTATTTACCTCAGGAATAAATTTTTCAATGGATTACTTTACACCTTTTTTTTACAATAATTGTTTTTTTAAGGTGTTTTGTGAAGCAAAAGGGTTTTCATGAGAAAATAATAATTTCTCATGTACTTTCTGTAAATTACACCCTCCGGGGATGCTCCTATTTCCCTTAAATATTTTTTTAGGGCATCCAGGCACACCATTCAGATTTGACGTGATTTAAGTTTGGCCCTAGATTGTTGGCTGACAAAGACAACCTATGGCATTCTGTCATCCTTCATTCATATATCCTTACCATCTCAACCTTTCTCTAGTTATAGCCCTGTAAAGTAGGATTGAACTATATCTTTTGGACGGCTTATTTGTTGAAATAATTCAGTGATAGAGGCACTCAAAACAATCCATAGACAATTTCTTGGGAAAACATCTGACTAATCCTCCTTCATCTTTCGGAGTGCCCATGCTTCAGAACCAGACTTGATCACTGTCACTTCTATTATTCTAACCTTGTACCACAGACTTGTCTTCCTATTCTTCTAGCTCTTTCACTATGAAGAAAACACTTTCAGCGTTGGTTATTCTACTTTAAGATCTTCTATGCACCATCTTTCAATCAATAAATCAATAATTTTATTGACCCATATAAAATGACACAAAAGTGCCCATATGGAGTAAAGGAAAATAAGAGAAGAGAAAAAAAAAATCAGGCTATGATAAACAATACTAAATAGACGTTACCAATAATACTACCTAGGCAATTGAAGCTTTACACTTGATCAATCTTCTTGTTACCTAACATTATTTTCATTTATCCCCAGGCTTCGTGACTTGGTCCTCTTAATCTTAATTTTAAAATCTATTCTTGCACCCTGAACTCTCAAAACCTCCAAAACTATATCTTTTTGCAAACATTTTCATCTAGGATACCCAAATCACCAGCGTAATCAAAGTCTATGAGGGTTTCATTTCCTAATTTGTTTCCATGCTCTCCCATACCAATTGCCAGGCTCCTTAAGACAAAGCCTATCAAAATGATTAATGTAAATGGGGATAAAATGCAATCCTACTTAACTCCTGATTTCATACAAAGCCAGCAATTAACCTCATTTTTTACCTTAACCAAAGCCATGCTATTCTCATGCATAGAACTAGTGTATTTAATGTGGCCATACAAGGATAGAACCTTTGTCAGTGATCTTCTATTGGATAAATCAAACACCTGCTTTGAATCAACAAAACTGATGAGCAATGACTCAGGTACTTTTTGATTATCATTCTCAGAGTTAAAATTTGGCTGATTCATTGTTTCCCCCTCCTAGAACCCTAGTAATACTCTCTGAAAACTTTTTCTGCGATATCTTTAAATCAAAATATCATCATTTTGCTAATTAATTTACTTCCACCAGAGAGGAAATTGGAAATATAATTATTATAAACGAATTAGCTTTTATAATTACCAAATTAATTTTGTTCTTTGTAACTAGATCAATGTGCAACCAAACTTTACTTCTTGTAACAAAAAGGCAGGCCTTGATAAGTTATTTAGATTATGTTGAGGTATAATTTATTGGGTTTTCAAGCAAAATATATCTCTCACCTCCAGTAAGTTCTTGGGTGTTGTTACTAGATAAATGTGAAAGCCCCTCTTTTTAATTTTCCTGTTTATATTCAGTTTACTTCCTTTTATGGCTTTGTCTTTACCATGTGTTCACATGCTGTAGTGTCAATCAATTCATTTCTAAGCTCTTGAAATAACAGTTGGATAATTTTTG
Source organism: Artemia franciscana (assembly GCF_032884065.1). NCBI lineage: Eukaryota > Metazoa > Arthropoda > Branchiopoda > Anostraca > Artemiidae > Artemia > Artemia franciscana. The sequence goes on from NW_027068448.1 coordinate 156,735, forward strand.
GACTACAGCCAATGTTAGATTCACCTAAGCCTTCGCTGCTTTTCCGTTCTTTTTTGGTAGAGGGACTACTTGAATGTTGAGCAAATGCCTCCTTGGGCAATGGTAACCTCTAACAGGAGCTTGTTTAGTTCTTTGACAGGGCAAGCTGAAGGCGACAAGGAATGATACAAGTTTTTTTGTTGTCCTTTTCAGCATTGCCAGCAAGCTCAAGGACCTCACCAGCCAAATAATCCATCACTGTTGCGAGGCAAATGGGTGCCCCTGCACCAACTTGCTTTCCATAGTTACCCTTTCTCAGAAGATGGCAAATCCTTCCTACTGGGAATATTTGTAAGAATTTAACCCTCAATATGAGAAAATTTATCAACAGTGAAATGGTATCACTTTTATAAAATCCTAAAAAGGATTTGTTCCAGATTTGCCTCTCACCCCGTGTTCGTTGACTTGTCCAATGGGATTTTTACTTATCGGGGTTTAACCCCCAAAAGATAGCAACAAATACTTGTCTGGTCAAGTATCACTTAAAACGGCAAGATTAATTGCGAGAATAACAACAATGGTCACGTGTAAAATAGCCTATATTATTGCTTTAATGTTATGTGAAGTTCTGAAAAGGAAGTGGCTGGGACTTCGGGTCTGTTTCTAATTTTACAGGCAAATACACCTTCAGCAATTATTTCAGAGCTGGGTAGCCTAATACAATTTGTGTGGCAAGAAGTTTAATTGTAATATTTCAAATTGTGGTTGTCATTTGCCTTTTTTAGTCATTCCATACAAGATGCTTTGGATATTTTTATCGTGATAAATTGTCTTAATGCTCTGAAAAGGGAAAACTATTTCAATTGCATAGGATAGGAAAATTTCAGTAGGCTAATCAATTCAAAGTCCTAAATTAGCCAGGGAAGTGTTTTTTTCCACTAAAAAATCACCACCTTCTTTGAATTCCAATTATATAGCCCTGTTTTTGGCCCTCTTGCACCAGTATCCAGTTCCTGATTGTCATTTACACTAAATTTCACTTTTTCTGTTACCTTTATGTGTTTGCACCAGTTTTACCATTTGGTAAAACTGGTGCAAACAGTATTACTGGCTTTCATATAAAGTGAATATACCACTCGATGCCTTTTTTAATGCTGTTTACAAATATAATAATCGCTTCTACCGCAAATTCAGATTTAAGCACTTTTTGACCTCTTAAAAATGACCTATATATGGGGTCATTACAAATCTGTAATAGTTTAGAAACAAATTTGGGCTACATATTTACACATCAGGGGGGTGAGGGTAAAGTATAGCATATATTAAATACGTAAACTAACCATTGCTGGATTTTTTTTTATGTGTTTGGGCTGTTGCACTGGTGATTTCTCTTCTCATTAAAATTTGATGTGCACAAACACATTAAAAAAAAAACAGCAATGGTTAGTTTATGTATATAATATATGCTATGCTTTACCCCCACCCTCTGATGTGCAAATATATAGCCCAAATTTGTTTCTAAACTATTACAGATTTTTAATGACCCCATATATACGTCATTTTTAAGAGGTCAAACAGTGCTTAAATCTGAATTTGCAGTAGAAGCAATTATTATATTTGTAAAGAGCATAAAAAAGGCATCAAGTGGTATATTCACTTTATATGAAATCCAGTAATACTGTTTGCACCAGTTTTACCCTCATTTCTTGTCAATATTACTAAGGGGTCATAGTTAAGCACTAGAGAAGTCAGTGTTAAATAACATGTGCTTATGTATATATAGCTTTTTGCTACTTATTCTTCTCTGGGTATATAAAGCTTGATGTGGTATAAGCCAAGGACCTGTAGAGAAGGACCTGTAGACCTATAGAAGAAAACCCATTAAAAAAAGATGATTCTTTGTAATTTACATAATAATTATAGCTAACACATTCTACATGCAACCCTGCTCTACTTTAGCTCCAACCCTCCTAATATGGAAATCTATAGCTGAAATTACATGTTTTCTATTGATTCTGCCAATCTATCCCTCAACCCTAGTACCTGTTAATTGAGGCAACTGTGGCAAAACAAGAACTGGAAAAACAAGTAAAAGGTGGCAGAAAACATTGGAAATATATAATTTGGGCTATATATTTGCAAATTAGGCATGTTAGGGGTGAATTTTTTGTTTTTGTGAATTTTTTGTTGTTCATATTTTGATTTACAACTAAAGTGAATATACCACTTGATGCCTTTTTGTATGTTCTTTACAAATATAATAATTGCTTATTTTGCTAGTTAGAGTTTAAGCACTTTTTGACCTTACTTAACCTAACAAATTTTGGCAGTGAAAAATATACATTATTTTGTTAAAAATGACCAAAAACACATACCTTAATTGAAAATTTGGCATCAAAGAAGAAGAAATACAGCATAATATTGTAAAATTTATTAATCCAACATAATTGTGGAAAATCAGTGCTCATAGATTATACAACATGTAAAAAATGGATTAATAACGAAACAGTAAGTTTGAGACCAATGTTTTAAGCTTTTTTATACCCAAAAACTATTTGAGTATACTTTGGTCATTTTAAAGAGCTCAAAAACTTGCACTTCAAGCACTTATTGTTACCTTAAATTACCTTGAATTGCAGCTTGGAATGATATAAGGATTATTCATCCTTGTGATGCTCTATGAAAAAAAGAATTTGTTTGGGGTAGATTGTGGCTGTTAGATTAGACTCTTGTGGAGGACTTTGCAGCTTCTCAATTTTAAAGGAACTCCTGGCAGAGCCATTCCCTATCAAGGTAGGACTTGAACATGTCAGTTGAAGTAGCAGAAACTGTTTCTTCAGAGAGCTGGTTCCACATATTGATGATTCTTTGGCTGAAGAGGTGGCTTCTATGTCTACTCGTGGAACACTGCATGTAGAGCTTCAATGAATGTCCTCTAGTACCAGAATGCAAGGGCTGTGCAAAGAGACCGGGGAGGGTATTTTTAGAGAGGATTTTTTTGGTTAAAATAATGTCACCCCTTCTCCGTCGGTATGTCAGCGTTGGCAGCTTCAAACGACGTAGCCTTTCTTTGTATGGAAATTTATTCATATTGCTAACCATCTTAGTGGCACGACACTGGACATCCTCAAGCAACTTCTTATCTTTTTTGAAGAAAGGGGCTGACAATGACATTCCAACTTCCAGGTGTGGACGTACAAACACCATATATAACTTCATAAGAACTCTAGGGTGTCGGCTGGAGATGGTTCTTTTTATGACACCAAGGGTTTTATTTGCAGAAGATGAAGCAGACTTAACATGGATGCTAAACTTTAATTGGTGATCCACAATAACCCCAAGATCTCTTTCATCGGAAACAGCAGAAAGGAAGTTGTCTCGAAGGAAATACTTATGATGCTTGTTGTGTTTGCCAAAATGGATTACATGTCATTTGTCAACATTGAAAGTCAGAAGCCACATGTTAGCCCGTCTTCCTAGACTGTCAAGATCTGTTTGAATTGATTGCTGGTCAGTGGGAGTAGCCACTTTTCCAACTAGTTTTGAGTCATCAGAGTAAAGGGTAATAAGATTTGAAAGAAGGGTAGGTAGTTCGTTAACATAGAAGTTGAAAAGTGTTGGTCCAAGAATAGTGCCCTAGGGCACGCCACTTAATACAGTTGTGGGAGAACAGAAATGAGGAGTTCCTTGTGAATCAGAAACTCTGACACTCTGTGATCTTTCAGAAAGGAAGCCCATAATCCACTGTACAACACCTTTGTTGACACCTGCAGCCCTCAATTTGATTATGAGGAATTCATGACAAACTTTGTCAAATGCTTTGGACAGATCAAGAAGAATCCTGTCGACAGGAAAACCTTTGTCAAGCAGTATAGTCACTAATTCACATGTTTGGATGAGGTTAGTGTCCACAGATCTACCAGATCTGAATCCATGTTGTGATGTGGAAAGGATATTATTGACCTCAAGATGTTCAATTAGAGCTTTATTAACAAATCTCTCAAGCATCGTAACAACTGCTGAGGTGATGCCAACAGGACGTTAATTTTCTGCTGAGTCTCTTCATCCCTTATTATGTTTGTAAAAAACATAAAAAAAAAGGCATCAAGGAGTATGTCCACTTTATTTGTAAATCAAAAATATGAACAACTAAAAATTTACCAATTATTAGTATAGCTGAACAATTTTCCCCTGGGTATGTAGGCTTAGTGGAAGGTCACTTATCCCTGATCGTGTCCCTATTGTTTTTACTTGGTTGAAAAAAAAAATCCAAAGAAAATTCCTATTGAAAAGGAAAGAGACCAAAAGTGAGATTGAATTTGTCATAGCTTGGAGGTTTGCCCCTTCAGTCTGTTTAAAGAAAAAAGATTCATAATTGAAGCTTTGTTCATTTCAATCTTAGGGATGATCTACATTTGTTACACTTCATTAAATGCTTGTAAAGGGATACTTTTAGTTATTTGTCTTGTTTGTTTTCTACATATTTTTTTTAATCTTTAAATTGATATACATTTCTTACAAATTAATTAGTCATTCCATAGTTCCACTTGCAAGTTTTGACCTACTTTGTAACCCTGGTCTCAAAATTGCATATAAATTTATTGAAGCTAGGAAACATAGAACTCCTCTCCGTTTAAAAGAAAATGGATGGACATAAGTAGGTTTTAATACACTAAAGTCCTAGGGCCATTGAAATTAAAACAAAACAATGAAGATTAACTTTAAAATTCTGGACATGACATATATATAACATTCACAAAGAAAAACCATTCACAAAATTTTACTTTTGTGCTCAGTTGCCAACCGCAGCAATTGCCCTAAATTTTTAAACCTTGCAAAACATTCACCAGCCACCTCTTATGACCTACACTCTTGTCTGTACATCAACATTTCATTGAAAAGGAAGGACCACCTTACTGGCATTTCTTCCTTTGTACTTATATTTAATGGGTTTAAAAGAAAGCTTTTATGGCTAAGTCAGAAGCCCAGTAAAGGACCAGGTGATCCTTTAGCCAGGAAGTGCAATAGGAAGCTAGGGGCCAGTCATTCTATGCTTTTGTACGCCCTTCCTGCTTAATGACCCCAGATTTCTCTAGGTAACCTGTTAAGTTTGGGCCAATTCTGGCTGAACTTACAGAGTTACATCACTGACCTTTGTCCCAAACCAAATAAACTGCTAATGCCAGGAATTAAACCTGTGCACTTTAGATAAAGGATTCTCAACCTAGAGTGCCAGCCACTTAGGAAGGAACACAAATGTCACCAGAGAACAAAAATTATTTGGAAAAAGAAAATATTGAAAAAAAGAACTCAAGTCATAGTTGCTCCCATTTTTCATTGCTGTCCCACAAACAATATGTATTTTATTATTGTATTTTACAATATTTTATTTTATTTCATTGCTGTCCCACAAACATTATGTATTTTATTAAGACAAATAAATTTTTAAACAGGTATCAACAAAACTCCATCAGGGATTGTATTTACTTAAGGTACAATCAGCAATATGAATGCTTAGTTTTGTGATATTCTAGTCTTGAAATAATAAAAAAAGACAAATTATATTTCTATTTGTTTTCCACAAGCCCATTTGAGAAAAATATTTTGTGACAACAATATACCCATGGTTGGCTCAGAATCTCCCTAAAATGCTTTAAACAGAAGGAATTTTAAAAACAATTATACTCATCAGCACGAAGAATATTAACACTAATACAAAACTTGGCGCTTTTTAAGACAATTTTTAGCAAAGCAAATGCAAAACTTTAATGGTGTCCTATGTCATCTAAAAAAACCATTAAAATGTGACAGATGAATTTTGATGTAAGATGCCTCAGATACTTTTAGTTGAATCTGTGAAATGAAGGGCCAGGTATTCCTTTACATTTTGTAAAACATGTAAAAAGAAAAACAGTTCAAATTTTTTCACAAAAGAAGAAGCTTGACGTAAAAAAATAAATGTATTTTTAACAGAAAGCAACTGACATCAATGAAATCAAATAAAACAAAAAATCATGGAGAATAAATAATATAAGCCACATATTTAACCTATAATGAGGTGGCATACTAATGCCACCTCATTACTCACTTGGATTCTTGGCTTTTTCTCCTTCTATTCAACTTATTATTTTTATTCATTTCCTATTATGGAGCGGGCTCACTTCTTTGAAATTATCAAAAAATTTCTCTTATTAGTACATTTTTAAAATATTAAATTTTAAAGCAAGTTCATCATTTTCATAGATTTCTTCAAACTAATGTGCCTTTAATCCATTAACTTTGTTTATAATTAATTTAAGAGAGGTGAGACTTTCCTTTGTGTTCCTGTAGTTGAATTCAATTCCAGGGTTAACAAAAAGAGCAAAAGAGCTCTAAGAACTAGAAGAAGAATAGCCCACCAGCGAACTCAAACATTAGGCTATGAGACTTGTCTCTGACTCACCATCATTATTTAAGACTTTCACCATTGCAGCTCCTTTGGAAAAGCATGCTAGTAAACGAGCCTATTAGTAACATAACAACAAAAGATAGAAAAATAACTAATTCAAAAATGGATTATAGGTTGGAGTTTGGGTAGCCTTTGGATAAATCCTTTGTGGAATTCATATGGCAAAACATAAAATTAACTAGCCAAGAAAAACAGATAAAATGAAAAGAGACTCAATGTATGCAACTCCTAAAATGTTACATTTTTTGCTTCACAATATGTTTCACTTCCTGAAATTAAAATAAGAAATATTGGAAAGTGAAATCAGTAGTCAAAAGGACTACTGTTATACTGTTATATATGTTACTAGCTGTTGGGGTGGCGCTTCGCGCCACCCCAACACCTAGTTGGTGGGGGCGCTTCGCCCCCCCCCAAGCCCCCCCGCGCGCGTAAGTCGTTACGCGCCATATTAGTTACGCGCCATTGTAGTTGTGTCCCTATGTCCCACCTGTGAATATATATATATATATATATATATATATATATATATATATATATATATATATATATATATATATATATATATATGTTTTTAACTACGTAAAACTTGCGAATATACAACATTCTTTGCTGTCCCATTGTCTGTGCATATAAATAGATTGTCAGGTTTACCGACTCTTGAACATGCAACATATAATGGTCAATGGGAAAACAATCCGTATTCAGATCTATACCTCATGATTCTAATGATTGCCCTTGAGCTTTGTTGATGGTGATTGCTAATCGACCATTCCCTGAGTCGCCATCGTCATTTATATATACCCTTGTGCACCCCGGCGTCCCCTTTGTAGTTATGTCCCTGTGTCCCGGTCGTCATTTATATTCCCTGTGTCCCGGTCGTCATTTGTGTCCCGGTGTCCCAGTCTCTGATTTCTCTTTGAGTGACCCGGGCGTCATTTATGTTCCTTGTGTCCCGGTGTCCCGGTCGTCATTTATATCCCCCTGTCCCCCCCGGCGTCCCCGTTGTAGTTGTGTCATTTATATTCCCTGTGTCCCGGTCGTCATCCCGGTATACATTCGTTTTTGAATTGGTATATGATGAAATAAATTTTTAATTTTTTCCCTTTTTTTCCTTTTAGTTTTTTTTATTGGTTTTGACCTTTTTTTAGGTTTTTTAGTTTTTTTCTTTTTTCTTTTTAGTTTTTTTTGAAGTTTTTATCTTTTTAGTTTTTTTATTTTTATTTATATTTTTTTAGTTTTCTTTTTCTCCTTTATTTTTCAGTTTTTTTCCTTTTTTTGGTTTTTTTTTCTTTTTAGTTCTTTTAGTTTTTACCTTTTTTAGTTTTTTTTAGTTTTTTAGATGAAAATTTTTTTAGTTTTATTCCTTTTTTTCTTTTCAGTTTTTTATTGGTTTTTACCTTTTTTTACCTTTTTTAGCTTTTTTTCGTTTTTTCTTTTTACTTTTTTTTTTAGTTTTTATCTTTTTTATTTTTTTTTATTTTTATTCTTAATTTTTTTTTTATTAGTTTTTAGTTTTTTTTGTAGTTTTTGCCTTTTTTAGTTTTTTCAGTTTTTTTTTTAGTTTTTAGATTTTTACCTTTTTAGCCTAACCAGGATTTGAACCTGGGACCTTCATTCTCCGTTCTGACACCCTCTCTCACCGAGTGACTACTCCAGCATGTTCATTTTGGTGTTTTAAATGGTATATTATTAACCAAATTAATGTGTTTTACAATATACTAAGCATCGTCATAACAAAAATGACGACAACTAATTTCATGACGTCAGTCAACACAGAAATTAAGTTCTGAAATTAAGTCATTAAATTAGTTGCCGTCATTTTTGCTTTGACGGTGACGTCATTCAAGCTATATAAGACATATGTTCACGTAGAAATCTATTAATGTTTAAGTTTACAATGACTGATGAAGATGCTCAAAGAGTCTATGCCAAAAAACTTGCTGCTGATAGAGAAAGTCAGAAAAGAAAGCGTGCCGAGGAACTATCAGCAGCAAGTTTTTTGGCATAGACTCTTTGAGCATCTTCATCAGTCATTGTAAACTTAAACATTAATAGATTTCTACGTGAACATATGTCTTATATAACTTGAATGACGTCACCGTCAAAGCAAAAATGACGACAACTAATTTCATGACGTCAGTCAACACAGAAACATGACGTCACCTGATCCACAGATCCACAGAGAGACAGACAACTTATTTTTATATATATAGAAGATAGATTATGTCTTCTCCCTCTAATAATTTAGATTAGTCAAATTTGTTGGTTTGGATTTGGCTCTTAATCTGTCCAAATGCTAGACGTTTTTTCTGCTAAATGAAATCAACTCCTAGACCCCCACCATAGCCATAAGGCTTGGGTGCTAAGAATACCTCTAAAATTTGTTTCCAATATGGGCAAAAAAAATTACTTATTTTTCAGGTATCAAGGCGATTTCTAAAAACAGGGGGGGTTTCTCCCATAGTGCCTGTGAGGAGATTTTATTCAAACATCAGGAAGTGCATTTTCATAACTAAAATCAGGGAAAAAACTAATAATTGAAAATTGTGGTAGAATGTTGATTTGTTAAAATTGCATACCTGTCAAGTAGGCAAATTTCTAAGACTTAGAAATCAGAAGATAATTAACTTGAAAACTTGGCAATAACTTTCCAGAATATGTTTTTGGCCCTGGATTCATTACTGAAAGTTTAATTTTCCTAACTAAACCTCTTTTGAAAATAGCAAAAAGTAGCTATACTAGAATTTTACTCCGAGTTTGTTAGTACCTATTGTATATAACAAAGTTGAAATAACCGTATTCAAGCTAATATAGCATACTTAAATTAGCCTAAGACAAATCAAAAAGTAGGATAATGTGTTTTCCATGTGGTATAATTGAGATTCTACAATGACTTCACTACTAAAGTGGTTAGTACACAATAATTATGTTGGCTTTTGCCCTAGGCATTAGTGTCTGGGCTTGTAGAGTCACATTACTAACCCCCACCCAAGTATGAAAACCAAAGTATTTGCTTCATATAGAATCAAACCCTCATCCACAAGACATAGAATTACAAGTCTAAAAAGCCATCAATTCAGCTAGGGTGGCCCCTGAAGTATTGATTAGCTGTTCAACTAGCCAAGAAGGTATCTAAGGTATATCCTTGCCTAGATAAGCTACAATGTATTTACAAGTGCTAGATTATATAAAAAAAAGCCTTTAATCATACCTGAGATAAATAAAGCAAGAGTGCTCAAATAAGAAGTTAAAACTCAATTTAATAAAAATTGAGGCGTAAACTCACCAAATGTGATAAAATATTGGATGATGATGAAGATGATGATGAGATGAATTTCGGACCCTTCTTGACTACATGGTCACTCAGGTCCTCTTTCTGGCCGCATATTCTTCAAGTATTTGCTTGCTATACTGGAAATTAAATGATTTCCAGCATCTTTAATTACATCTTCCTGTCACATCCATTTTTTTTAAGAATTGCACTACTAAGCGTATGACTGTAGTATTTAGTTCATCACTTAAGAAACCACCAAGAAGTAAATTTACTGAAGTTTTTTCCTTTTGTTGCTTGAAGAATGATTCCATGCATATAAAATTGGAACAGACCCTGTTACTACATTTTAAACATATTTTAATTCCTAGATCAACTAGATTAAACAATAATAGATGACGCTATGAAACTGCACCCCTTTTCAAGGAAAATACGAGGAAAAGATGTTTTGTTTTTAATTAAGTGGTTGCAGGTAAGTAAACTTGACAGAGAAAATGCCCACTATCTTAGTTGAAACAATTGGTATTTTTAAATGGTGTCAGATCAGGGATATTATAAGGGCAAGGTTGTACATATTTTGTCTCACTCGTAAAAACGTTACATAAATCCATATAAACTAATTTTCGACGAGTATTTTACAGCTGTTGTTTGACCCCCTCCCTTTTAAAACCAAACATTCTGGATATGGCCCTGAGAGGTCGGTAGAGGGGGCTGGAGGATAAAAAAGTATTCATGGAATCCAGGGAGGTTTCTTGGACAAGATCTGCTTTAACAAATTATTTTTAATATAAGATGGGAGGCGGAAAACTATCTTGCATGAAAGACACCCCCCCCCCCAAATTGAAGTCACTCTTACTTTGTACCAATGTATATGCTACTTTCCAACAGCTTCCTAATTACAAATACCCTACATAAACAATGGCCGAATTTGATAACTTAAACAACTACCCTCAAACTGTTGCGAGTCATGTTATGAACTAAAGCAATTCTGTCTTCGGTGTCAGAGTCTGGAATTCGGACCCATGAAAATAATTCCTCCTTCGGCAGCCCCTTAAGGCACCAAAATGACCTTTTTGGTCATTTGAAGATAAAGAATTTTTTTGAACCTTAACAAAACAGAGGTGTTCTAATGTTTTACTAATTTTTTTTACAAATATAGTCTACTTTACTTATTTAACTTTGACTCTTTTCCTTATAAACTGTCATTATAAACTTTTTTTCATTTTTTTTAGACAATGCTATTGGTTTAAAAAAAAAAAGTTTCAAAATTACGCAATTTGTAACTGTAAATTTCATTTTAAAGGATTTTATCTTTATTTTAAAAAAAATCGAGCCTCGATGAAACTTCTCCATTTTCATTGGAAGGCGTCTAAACCCAACCGCTTATTCATCTGCGATACAAGGCCTTGAATTTGGATATGCAATATGTGGTAATTAATAAGCTTCGTTTAAACTTGTTGATTTTAAAGTTTTACGTACGAAAGGAGTTGCAACATTCAGGTGATTAGTTTTGCTCTATGTTTTTCATGGTTTAACACTACCCTACAAAATTTGTTGAATACAAGCAGTACCTGCACTAAACGGAGTGGTCGAGGATTTATTGAATATCCTAAGAAAAATACCTAGTATCATTACACTTATTCTGTGTATTGCCTAGAATAATCTTTTTGCAAAGTTTTTCACATCAGCAAAATTGACGTTACAGTCTCTGAAGGCTCTTAGAGTCTGTTCTAAAATGCTAAAACAAATAACACTTTACTCATCGTAAATACAAAGTTAAAATTACCACCGGTTACTATTACTATTTCTGGATAAGCAGTAATCAATATTCCTCCTCCCTGGACGGACTCTTCTAAACACTTTTCTATGTTAGCTCTAGGTACGTTTGCAGGTATTGCTCCTACTTATTTAATTTTACTAACTATTGACTTCTGTTTTCGTTTTATAGACAGATTACTAATTATTTTTTTTGCTAAACAGCTTAAGTCTTGACAACAATTATGAAGAGCAAAACAGAACTAATAACTTTTGGCCTAAGTTATTATATGATCAAGGTTTATTTCTACTACTGCTACAACTAACAACTCCCCGCAGCACCAAGCCGCCTGAGGCCATCACAGCTACGTTCGTTCCTCCTCTATCACAATCTATTCAAAGCCTCCCTGTTTAAACCCTCCTAGGAAGTTCCCATCGCCTTTAAATCTTTCTTTATGACATCCTTCCACCCAAGAAGATGACGTTCTGCTTTCTGTTCAGACCTACATGGTTGGCCGAAAAGGACAATCTCTGGCAATCTGTCAGCCTTCATCCACACAATGTGACCTAACCATCTTATATAATAGGCTCAAGTTTTGATTTCCAGACCAACACATTGACTTTCCTGAGTTGTGAAAATGATAAGCCGATTGATTTACCTTTCTGGTAGCCTAGTGATGCCTAAGAGAACAGTTGTAGACCCATTTTCAATTAATTTAGTGGAAGTTCTTTTAAGGTCAAAGGAAAAGGTTACCTTAACCTGATGGGATGACGATCGTTACAAAACCAGCTGATAAATTTTCTAAGTTTTTCTATTGTGGCTTTGCTTATGAAATATAAAAACATTTTTTCAGTCCATGTATATGACATAGGTCAGAATACTTTTATGGAGTTTAAAGTAGATATAGACAGAAGTTTACCACCGTATAAACGAAAGTCCTTTAACTTCCCACTGAAAATGCAGGAGGTTCTGCAACAGTTTATTTATGCTCTGACAAACGTAGGTACTATAAAACCCAGCAGAAGTACATGTTGTTGCCTTATATTCCTTATTGCAAAATTCCAGGGGGGGGGGAACCTCCTTTGCATGAGTAGAGTTTGGAAATTACAGTGGTTATCAATGGATTCCTGGGAGATTAGTAATCTTGCCAGGGAGAGTGCCTAACCTATTAGTAGGATCTAGGATGCACTGTACCACCTTAGCTCAAAGAAAAATTTTAGCATTCTCAATTTAAAACATGCCATTTTCAATGTATCATTGGCAGAAGAAAGTCAACAGTGTTATTTTATTCATTTAGCTGACCGGTTGGTGTGCAATATGTGTATCGTAAGCTGCCTCAAGGTAGTAATGTGACTCCTTAGGCCCTATGTCAATGGGCATCAGTTTTATTCAGTCGCAGATTTTTCATTCTATTATTTCCATGTACATTGATGATCTAGTTGTGGCATCCGAGGGAGATGGAAATGAGTATCCTGGGTATTCAGAAAAGTTTTTTTCCAGATTGTCGGAGTGTGATGTGAAGAGAGTTATATAGAATTGTAAGTTTTGAAGAGAATTTAAACTACTTAATTTTTTTCTGTTTCTTCTCGGGGTATTTTGCCTCTGGCTAATAAACTCAAAAGTATCCAAAAGATAAGCGAACCTCGTATTGTTAGTGAGTAGCGTAGCTTCATTAGCTTGGTCAAAAGGTACAAAATATTTTTCTTGAATTTATGAGAGTTAGTTAATAAGCTTCTGAGGAAAGGAATTTTGTTTGAATAGGGCCCTGAGCCGGAAGAGTTTTTTAAGTTAAAAAAAGAGTTGAGTAATCCTGAGACATTATTCTTGTCATTCCCAGACTATTCAAAGTGTTTGATATTGCAGTTGACACACATTTAGTCGCTTGTGGAATATTACTTATGCAAAAGGTTCATCTGGTTCGATTTGGATGTATACCATCTGGAACTGTGATTTTTTCTTTCTATTAATCAGGGCAACAATCAGTTCAAAGCAATTATCATTTGGCTGATCTGACCGCTTTGGGAATTTTTGTGCTGTCACTTGCTTGGATTTAGAGATTAGCCGAGAAAAAGTAGTTATATTTCAGTGTTTGAATCAATACCTGTAAATTGGTTGGTAGCTTCCCACTTTTACAGTTTCCTGTTTGATAATTCAAATATTGGATTCTAAGTACAATTTCAAACAAGATTTGATTATGTTAGGATGTTCAATCAATTGATCATCTCCCTAACCATTCCTTGAAAGTCCCGAATTAATATACTCAGACGTTCAGTCAGTCTTGATTCAGAGTTCAAAGTGTGAACATATATATTGGATACTGCTTGGACATTAATTCAGTAAGTTTAATTGTGAAGAGAAAAAAACGCTATAGGGATTATAGTGACTTATAATCCTTACTGACATAAATATTAATGATATTGCACAGACATTATTAATTCGTTGTTCTCGATTTAATAGCTCTGCTTTTGGATTATAAACCTGTTTGCTACTTAGCTTGTTAGTTGATAATAAATATTATTATCGCAGAGGCAACATAGTAAATTTATCGCAAATTACAAGCGTAAGGAGAACTTTCCGTGCTCCCACGATTATATGCGCCTTTATTTATCTTTCGGTCAAAGAAAGGAGAGGTAAGATCACAGTTTTCATAATTACGAAAAGTATCCAGAGATGCGAACGTAAGAAATTTGGGAAGACGGCAATACAGCAAAATTTAGTTTGAGAAATGGCGCTTACACAAGCAACATTTGACAAGGCATTTAAGGATGTTGCGAAGAAGATGGAGAAAAATTTTGCCAACATGCAGCAAAACTTTCAAAAAGAAATGTCTGTTTTGAAAGATATTATTACTGAAAAGGACTCTATGATAAGCAAGCTAGAAGAAACTCTAGAGGCCCAACGCACGACCCTGGAAAAGGCTAATGAGCGTCTATTACAGCTAGAAGTTCGAGACCGTAGACATAACCTGATTCTGCATGGTTTACCAAAAGAAAATCGTGGGGATTTCTTAGAGGTGAAAGTTCGATCTGTTCTAAAAGACAAAGTTGACCTCAAGGAGGAAATAAAGATTTCCATGCTTTTTAGATTAAAAGAAAAAAGTGTCTCCGATCGTTCCAACAGAACTTCAGCCCCGCCTGTTCTCTTTACATGCAGCTCTGATCATGATGTTCTTTCGATCATGAAACTTGTAAAAAACTTAAAAGGTTTTGGTCTCCGTATCTATACTGATCTACCTCCGGAACTAAATACTAAGCGAACTAAGCTCCTTGCAAAGATGAAGGACCTTAAAGCCAGTTAATCAATTTATTCGGCTCAAACAGGCTGGTGCTTCGCTTCGACTAGAACACAGGAACAACGATAATGAATACTGGTCTGAAATCTTCATTAGTGATGATGATGAGAGTGTCCTTATTAACAATACTTGAAGTTGATTATCGTGTTCCACCTCTTTTTTTCTTTCATTACCATATGATTATTTTTTTTCTCGCTGTCTCATTGAAAATGACTAAGAATGCTGAATTTTTCTATACGTTTTTTTTCGTTTTTTCTTTCATCTAGTTTCTTATATATTGTTTTCTTTTGTTTTTTCTATAGTACAGTGTTCCCCCATTTCACATGTTCTCCCTGTTTTGTGTGTTAGTTTTAGTTTAAAAAAATGCAGTTCAAGTTTCTGGCGTATATTTTTTTTTCAGTGAACCCCACGAGTCAGGATTTTGGTTTCATTTTCGCCTGCTTCGTGCCCTCGGAGTGCAAGTCCAGTTCCACACAATTTTTGGAAAGTTATGTTTATTAATTGCTCTCAGTCTGGCCATAGGGATTCCGCCGGGATGATTTCTAACCTTAAAGTTCTTGAGAAAAGCCCCTTAGATTTATTGGAATATTGAATAGTTCAGAAGGAAGTCTACCGAATAAATGTGATATTGGGATTAGTTACTTAGTTAATTGTAGATATAGTTCAACTCTGGGCGAGGTTTCAAAACGATCTGATTGTCTACGGACTCTACACCTTAACATCCAAGGCCTTTCGTCATCTCTGGATCAGCTAAAACTTATATGCGAAGATTCTTCACGTCCCGACGTTTTAGGTATTTGCGAAACATTTGTTACAGAGCGAACGAATTTATTACATGAAATACCTGGATACAACTGCGAAAAAATACATAGGCATAAGTTGAGTAAAGGAGGATAGGCACTGTATATCTCTGACGCGATTCCACACACGGTCCAACACGATGTTTCTAAGAACATTGAAGGAGTTTTAGAATCACTTTTTGTTGAAATTAATCCTGGTAAATCTGGTACCTCGATCATTTGATAGGTATATCGTTCCCCTAGTGGCTCTTTGGTGACTTTTCTGCAGATCCTTCGTGAAATCCTGGAAGCTATACAGAACCAGCCATGCGAAACGGTTGTCATGGGTGATTTCGATGTCAATCTCCTAGACTAAGAGGGTTCGTTTCCAGCAGACTTCTTATCCGATATGCTTGCATCTGGACTACTACCATTAGTCACTATACTCCCAAGGGTTACTGAGATATCAGCAACTCTGATTGATAATATATTTTCGTCACTGATATTTCAGAATAGCTTCGTTATTGTTTGTGATATATGTGGCCATTTCCCGGTTTTATCATATCTTTTGTTGCCAAATATGCATGCTCCACGGTTTAACCCCTCAACATCGCCTTACTTCGTTACGGAAAAGAACCTTGACTAAACTGCAAGAATGCTCATGGGAATTTATAGATGAAAAAGATGACTTGGACTCTAATTTTGAAAAATTTTACTCTCAAGTAAAAGATTTTTTTATAGAATGCTGCACCAGAAGACCTTCTAATCAGCCTCGAAGAAAAATTCAACCTTTTAAACCTTGGATGACAGAAGGACTTCTGACAAGCTCCAGCCGCAAAGCCTACTTATGGAAAAGATACAAAAGTTCTCCTACAGCTCGTCCCCTATAAGAATTCAAAACTAAGAATTTACTCAAATCATTGATTCGCAGAGCGAAAAGCTCGTATTATGCGTCAAAGTTTCTTGAGTGCAAAACGGACATGAGAAAAATTTGTAAAGTCATTAATTCTGTTATTAGACCATCATTTCATAGTCCTGACATTCCAACGAAGCATGATGTTGACGGGGACTGATCGAGGGCCCTTGTTAGATTAAGAACTCCCTTGCATCATATTTTGCTTCAGTTGGCAAAAAGACTGTCAAGGGACTTGGTGGAAGGACGATTTCCCTCACACAAGATCAACATCTCAAGTTCATGGAACCCCCTTGCCTTAAATCTATTGTTATAGAGCTTGTATTAGAATCAGAGGTGGCAAGACACATTCAAGGTTTAAAAGGTGCATCATCATCTGGCCCAGACTACATATCAACTAAAGCTGTGCAAGCTATATTCCCTTCAATTCTGGGCCCTTTAACAAAGCTTGTTAATATGTCGTTTGAAAAAGGAAAGTTTCCTACGTCCCTAAAAACTGCGAGAGTGATACCTCTATTTAAGGGCGGGAACAGAAGTGACCCGTCAAATTACCGACCAATTTCCCTTCTTTCAGTGTTTTAAAAAATATTTGAAAAGCCGATGCAAAAAAAGGCCCACAATATGTTGTTTAATATCTAAGGAGTTTTTGCACAATCATCAGTTCGGATTTCGATCGAAACATACTAAGGAGCAAACGTGCACTACACCCATCAGTTTTCTTCATACCGCTTTAGATTCTGGAAAAATACCAGCCGCTATTTTCCTTGATGTGCGGAAAGCTTTTGATAGTCTTACTCATAAGATCCTTCTTGATAAACTGTCCCATATAGGAGTACGAGGCTCAGCCCTATCATGGTTCCATTCTTATTTACACGATAGAACAATTTCCATGGACCCTTACTCACTAAACTCCATTGGTGTAAACCATGGAGTACAACAGGGACCGGTTCTTGGTCCTACTCTGTTTTTAATATATATCAACGATTTATTTAGAGCGGTAAAGAACGCAATTCCTTCTGCGTGTTGTACTCTATGTCACGAAAAGTAAAATACGGTGGCATTTTCTGATATTCTGCCATCCACTCATGAAGATATAGTTGCCTTCGCTGACGACAGCAATATCCTATGTGCTGAAGACACGGAACAAGCTTTGAAGGTTAAACTTCACACGCTTATGGAGCGGTCTCGCCACTGGTTTGATACTAACCGACTTGCTTTGAATATCGATAAATCACACTTTCTCATATTTTCTAGAACTGGCAAGGTATGCCCGTCCTTATCGACTATATCTACCTCGACCAAACGTAAGATACGTACGTTTCCTAGGAATTTTTTTTTATGAGAATCTTTCTTTTAGAAAACCTTCGCTGACAACAGCAATATCCTATGTGCTGAAGACACGGAACAAGCTTTGGAGGTTAAACTTCACACGCTTATGGAGCGGTCTCACCACTGGTTTGATACTAACCTACTTGCTTTGAATATCGATAAATCACACTTTCTCATATTTTCTAGAACTGGCAAGGTATGCCCGTCCTTATCGACTATATCTACCTCGACCAAACGTAAGATACGTACGTTTCCTTGGAATTTTGTTTGATGAGAATCTTTCTTTTAGAAGCCACATCAAGATGGTCCAAGCAAAAATATCACGTAATCTTGGGATTATTCGGAAACTTAAGCACATTTTTCCTGGATCTATTCTTCGGACCCTGTATTTTTCACTCATTCAGCCATATTTAACTTACTGCAACTCGATTTGGATGTCTACTTTCCAGTCTCTGTTCCATCCAATTAAAGTAGTTCATCAAAAGGGTCACCAGTTAGTTAACGAATTTAATAATGGACACCGAAAAGTGCTTTTGAATATTTATGTACTCTATGTCGTCTCTTGCTCTTCAATGATTTTCAAGTATCTTCATGGTGAACTGCCTCACTGTTTCAATTCTTTCCTTCCCGATTTAGCTAATTCAAGGAGCTCTCATAATCTAGGCAATAAAGACCACCACTATTACCCCAAACTGACACTGTAAAATCAGATTTTAGTCCCCGAATAGCATATAGTAAAGTATGGAACAGTCTCCTTAATAATGTCCGTAGCATTCATTCGTTTGATGCCTTTAAAACCCAACTAAAAATATTTTTGGTTGATAATTATAATGGGGAATTAATTTGAGACAAAATTTATTTTTGAATGGTTTGAATTAATATTGTTATTATAATATGATTGAATTAATTATGTTTAATAATATGATGAATAATGAGGATAGGGCGACATCCCTAGATGCTAGGCTTGAGCACGTTTATTTATTTAATTTTAATTGTTGTGATTTTGTGATGGTAGGAGATGGTGTGAACTTGGATTTGAATTTCGAGGACGAAGTGGTGAGTAAAAATAACACAAAATTATTTAATTGGATTTCTTGTTTTTTTAAGAAGAGACTCTTTATTTGGTATTTATTTTTGTTTTAACCCCTATGTAACAGGCCATTGAGCCTTTTAGGGGTAGAATGTTATTGTTGTCCATTTATTTTGATGTTAGTAAACTGAACTGAACTGAAGTGAACTGAACCGTTCCTGAGTTATATCTTTTTGACAAGCCGTTTAAACATAACATGTTATTTTCACATATGAAATATTTCCTGTCCTAACGAGATATTTACATAACGTGATATATTTCACACGTAACGTGCTGTTTTCAAAGTTGTGCTTTTATGTAATATTTTTGGCAACTAGGAGTGATTAAAAATTCTTTGGGTCAGAGTGAACAAGCTTAAATAAAATGACTGAAATAATCACATTAATGCCTCATTTCACTTTATTCCTAACTCTGCTTTGTCTCTAATGTGCATGTGTAAAGCTCAAATTACATGTTTCTCATGCATTTTGCCATAAATCTTTCTTTTACTTTTACTTGGTACCTGAAAATTGAACCAACGTGGACCAAATCAAGAAGCAGCAAATTCTTCAGAATTTGGGTTTCTTCCATGCGACTTTCAATATTAGTAGTACGTTAGGCTTAATTTACAATGGAGTTTTTTTGTAGCCAGCCATCGCCCTTCCTAAAATTCTGGATCCGCTGTTAAAATGAATGAATAATTCTTAAAACAAGTAAAACTCAATTTACATATGTTAATAAAGCTTAAAATGAACCAAAAATCCCCACAAAAGAGTTTGGCTTCTACCCTCTTCCTTAACTATAAAATTACAAATCCTACTGCATCATTGGGCTTTTACTGAATTATATTACATCACTGTTAAATGAAATCTTGAACTGGTGAACTTTCAGCAATTAGCACCATTATATGATCATTTATCAGCATTATATGAAGTACATCATTATATGTAGTTATGATGCAATAGCCTTTATACTTTCACAGTTAGGGAAGCGGGCGGTTTTTGTTTTTAGTAGTTATTCCTCGTTTTAATTTCGATTTACATATGCGCTACAACTTTAACTCGTTTTAAGATTTATTTTTTCATTTATATTAGTGCCTGTTGTATACTTGTTTGCTATGATTATTTACTTCATTTATGTTACTTTAGGGTTTAATTTATTCTTTGTTGTGATTTCTTGTCAGTTTGAGTTTAAATTACAATGAGTTTTGATTTAGGCTGATCTTAAATATAATATGGCCTTTCCCTTTTTTTAAACCCCTGTTTTGTATAGTTTTTAAATTGATTTAAAAAAGGATCAGGGCTGTTGGTGTTATTTTGTTTTTGGATGATAGCAAAATGCAACCTAGAAACTGATGATAGATGAGTCAGTGCTGTACCAGGTTGCCAGATGGAGTGTATTTGCACCATCCTTGAGGCGAATGCACATTTATTTTTTATAATCGGTAATTTTTTTTGTTTTGGGCGGGAACCGTTCGTTTAGCACATTTTCACTAGAACAATGGAGAATTTCGGTACATTTTTACTCTTACGGTGGCACAATTTTAGACCAAACATCTGCCAACACTAGGTTTTAATTGCATTTATTGCACCATGGGCAAAATTTTGATTAAAGCCTTTTCCCTATCGCTAAAAAAACTATATAGCAAAGTCTCAATTTATTAAAGAAATTACCAACTGCAGCCTCTATTTTAATCTAATAAAACTAAATTTTAAGTTTTACAAAATGATTATAACCGTTTTATATTTATTTGAAATCATGCACCTCAAATATTTTTGTATTCAATGTAAGTGCCTCATCTGTAATCTCCCCCTTCTCCCCCCTCCAAACAAAATGCCTCTTAGACAATTATAAAATGAAGTTAATACTCGCATGTACAACAAAAGTATTTCGTTTATTTCAGTTGATGTCAAGCTCACACGCATAGGATTTTGGAAAAATCCTTTAAGGATTTCGTCATAATGACCAAATACTTAAACCGTTTCCTTGAAGGGCGAAAGGATTTTACGCTTGAAATTTTTTCGAGTTGTAAGCAAAATGATTTCAAGCAATAAGCCAAAACCTTAAAGGTTTTTTGATGCATACGCTTTTTTAAGACGAAATAGTTTTGAATCACCTTTGGCTAGGTTGGTTGTAAAGGAAGGCGCTCTTAAAGTCTTTCGCAAAGTGTTTCCGTAAAGTTTTCACCGCTCATATGAGCCTTGTACTTTACGTGCGCTTTGAGCAGCAAACTATTCAAATTTTTGAAGCATTTCATATTTAATATTTAACATTTCATTATGATGAAAGTCAAAATGTCACTTGGTGCCTTTTTCGGGCTCTTTTATAATTCAATAATTGCTTTAGGAACTATTTGCATCTTCAGGCTTCAAAGGGGCCCCAAATGTATTTTATCTGAATTATGCAAGAGCATAAAAAAGCACCAAATGACATTTTCACTTTCATCCTACCTAATTCTATGGCCCACTACAAATTTTCCATGAACTTTACCCCCCCCCCCTTAATGTGCAAATAAATACCCTGGAACAGAATGAAGACCATCTTGAACTGTTAACAGCAAAGTTTCAAACCAATAAAATCATTGCTATTGTTAGTTAATAGCACTGACAAATTCACACTTAATTAAAATGGTAGGAAAACAGTTTATATTTGAGTGGCCTAGTAAAAACGGTTTGAATTGTTCTTGGACTAGAGAAATCAGCCTATATTCAGTTTCCGGATTCCACATTTCCAAATTTGTTTAAAAGTTTTGTTCTGGAACTCCTTCCCTATTGATCAACCTTTTGAACTTTATCATTTTCATATCAAACCATAACCCTATATTAAAATTTATGAGTGTTTTGCCTAATCATTCAGAAGTCTAGTTTAAGAACAAATGTTGTATAATATTGACTAATAGCCTAGCCTATATTTTACATTTGACTCTGGTATAAAATTGACTGAAGTTATGGCACAACAATGAAAGTGGTTCATTGCATAATTACCGAGTAAAAGATTCAGTGTGTTACAAACAAATAAATTTGCATTCATTAGCCTGTTTTGACTTCTTACAAGTATCTGGTTTTTACATCAGATTCAGAGAATTTGTTTCAGAGCTATCAGTCCTAGAGTAAGTTTTGTTTGTTGATACTTCTTAAAATATTACCCCTGATCTTCAGCCGAATTATAAAAGTCAAATAGACTAGGCTGGTTTGATAGGTTATTTTCTGGATAATGGCCTTTTTACTATATTAGAAAGTGGCTGAGCTTGCTGAGTAAAATTTTCAGGAATGGATCTGGAGGCCAACAGCAGTATCATTTATATAGGGTTTCCTTTCTAGATTTTGAAAAATGATATATTGGGGAGCATTTTTTTTTTTTTGGTACTTCATGAATTTTTTGTAAAGTTTAGTTTTGCTGATTCGTGGACATCCCAATATCATTTTGACTGCTTGGTCTATTTGTATAGACTTATTAAAGTCACCTATAGTTAGTTGCAAAATTGTCAGAAGAGATGTTTCACAATTTCATCACATATGTTTTTTGAACATCCATTGTTACCAAATTACTCGTCATATGATAGCAAAATTAATTTGTTGTCCATCTTGTTTGTTATGTTTTAATAAAAAATTTCCTCCCACTTAAAGAGTTGATTCTTTTCTAGGTTGGAAGAATGACTTTCATAACTACCATGAACCAATCAGTCTATGTGAATTTGATTGTCTTTGTACAAAATCATCCTTGCTGATGTGATGCAAGAGAAATAGCCAACATTCTTGGAGAGCAGGGTAAGCTTCAATAGGCTAGGCATATATTATTTTTTTTATTTACACTATTGCAAACTCATTGCTTAAGGACTTCTTGCGATCTTGGAAAAAAGGTGACTAAGAAGGACTATTGTCCTTCGCCAAAACAAGTGTTTGAGCGAAACCTGGTGAAAATCAAGATATCAAGAACACCTAAAATACCGAGTCTGAAGAGATTTGACGAAACCCTCGTGTGCCCCATCCAGGACAGCCCGCTCGTTCTTAAGCCCGAACGTCCTTTAGCTAAACGTAAGTTGCCAAATATACTTGTGTGTAACGCTAGATCTTTGAACAACAAAACTGATGCACTTGAAATTATTGCCAGGCAGAACAACGCCTCAATATAATAATAAGTGAATGTTGGGACACTTCTGACGAATCGGCGCACATCAGAGGTTATGCAAGCTACTTTAATACGCGTCACGATCGTGGCTTGAATCGTCGAGGAGGAAGCGTTGGACTTTATGTTCGTAATGACCTACCCTCAAAGCTGTTAAGTGAGCCTATTGACTCCGATTACGAAATATTATGGACCGAATACAAACCTGTACGTTTATCAAAAATATTTTCATGTTTAATTGTTGCTTCGGTCTATTATCCTGAAAAGCCTAAAAACAGGAAAGATTTGATTGAACACATTCAGTCAAAATGCGCCGCAAGCATGTCTCTCCTGGCTTTGTTATTGCCGGAGACTTCAATCAAACTAATAGGCAATGGGTTTCAAATATTTTAGATTTGCGACAAGCCGTTACAATACCTATCCATCAAAGTGGCAGCACACTTGACTTTAATTTTACAAACTTGACAGACTTTTATTACGCACCGAGATCCCTAGGCCCCCTTCTGAATTCTGATCACTTTATCATCTTCTGGGAAGCCAGATTGGCAATTTCGAAGCCAAAACAAATCAAATTTACAGTGCGACCACTTACTGAGATCTCGATATCTACATTTGGTCGCTGGATCGGTAATTATCAGTTTGAGGACATTTGCTCTGAACAGGATATTAATATCAAAGTCAGTAAGCTGAATGCCCTGCTTCAGGAGCAGTTTCAGACTTGTTTCCCTGTAAAAGTCATTACTGTGAGTGACACTGATAAACCGTGAATAACCAATGATCTAAAGAATGTAATAAAAACCCGTTGTCGCCTTCATATCGCTGGTGATACCGTAGCTTCAGCCAAGTTACGTAATCATATTGTTAAACTGAACAATCGCGTCAAGAGGTAGTATGTGAGGGAAAAAATTACTCTCATACTCACAATAGACCCTAACAAATGGCATTCCTCAGTAAAAAGAATTACCGGTAAGACAACACTCAGAGATCTAAGGAGTACGGTACCTTAACCTCAGCTAATGAAGTCAATTCTTTTTTTGCTGACATTTGTACCACATTTCCGTAAATCACCAAATCAGAAATTTATACTACCATTGCTGGTGCAGAGAGTGATGACATATATGGAGTCTCTGAATTCACTTTTTATAAGGAACTCCTAAGACTGAAAGCTAACTGTGCGTCCTACCCAGGTGAGCTTCCAGTAAAGCTGTTGCGCGAATTCGCCATTTTTCTTGCTAAGCCACTCTCTTCTATAATCAACCAATGTTTCCGTCAGCAAGTATTCCCTAGTGCTTGGAAAAGAGCATATGTCCACGTTATTCCAAAAGTAAGGTGTCCAAAATCTTGTGATCAACTCCGGCCTATATCAATAACTCCGAACCTTTCTAAAGTGGCAGAAACGTTTATTTACCGAAAAAGTATGTCACAGGTCACTGCACATCTTGACCCGTATCAGTATGGATACTTAAGAGGCAGCAGCACAAATGTTTATTTAGTACGGATGTACCATCTCATTGTCGAGTGGCTCGACAAAAGAAGTGCTATAATCGACCTTCTCCTCGTAGACTACCGAAAGGCTTTTGACCTTATTCGCCATTCCGTTGCTATAACAAATCTACGCACCATGGGTGCGCAAAAACCTATTTTCCTTTTAGTGATCAATTTTTTACAAGCCCGCTATCAGTGTGTTTACAGCCTTTTCCCAGGAGATACTGACTCCGAATGGGTCGAGCTTACATGCGGAGACCCACAAGGTACTAAGCTCGCTAGTCTACTGTTTTTGGCAGTGATAAATATCATCATTTAAGGCTATGAAGAAAGATATAAGTATGTAGACGACTTGTCAATCCTACTGAAGTACATTGTTGAGAAGTCTGAGGTTGTCCCCCAATTCTGTAACAAAATAATCAACAGCTTTAAAGATGAATGTATTACTAACAGCCTCCAAATCAACGAAGGAAAGATTAAAATCCTTCTCTTTAATCCCCTGAAGAGAGACTTTGTGTGCCCTCCTCCTCCTCATCCTAGTGAAACTTCGGCAGTAGAGCTTGGTGTCAAGTTTAGCGTCGACTGCTCTTCCAGCCTTCTTGTCGATACAATTATCAAAAAGGCAAATAGTACGATGCGGACACTTATACTAATGCGTCGATTTGGTTTCTCAGTGGCACAACCAAGGATAGGCTATCTCACTTACATTCTACCAATTTTAGAGTATGCATGTCCCGTATGGGGCCCACAAGTCAATAACACTATTTACCTAAGTGACCAGATTGAGTCAATACAAAAAAGAGCAGTCAAAGTAATATTGTGCGATGCTTTTACCAAATATAAGTTAGCATTATTCACTTTACAAGTGGATAATGCTAACTTATCCCTTTCTTTGTATCAAAGTATAACAATTGTTGATTTTATCCTAATCTAATATTGTGGCAGATGACAGAGGATTGAGTAGCCTATGCGAATAAGTACTTATATTGAGAGGTAACGACTTAGTAAACTTGGTAGTTTTGTTGATTTTACAGTATGTTGTTGGAACTGCCACGTGACAAACTCATATGATGGGATTGTTGATTTTCTAGCACGGTGTCCGGATATACAAATTATGGCCCTTTGTGAAACTTTTTTAAATGTGAATACCGTGCCGTCGTCTAATAATTTTCCAGGTTATAAACTGATTGTAAGATGTCACACTGGTCTGTAAAGAGATGGACTCACTTTTTTGGTAAAACAACAGCTGAAGCATAACCTGCCAGGAGACCTTGATGTATGGATAGAGGGTAAGTTCGAAAGTCTTTCAATTGAGGTAGATTTTAATGCGCAAAAAGGTCTGAAAATGACATTATTTACGGTAGTGTATAAGCCTCCGACCGCGAGCTTTGATGATTTTTCCAATAGATAAGTTAGCATTATCCACTTTACAAATTCCCTCTCTTCAAGAGCGTCGTCTCAGTTTGATCCTTGAATTTGGCCAATATCTTCTCAGAAGTGATAAATACTGATCGATACTACCACCAGTTTTAGTGAAACATCGAAGTACTAGGTCGAAGAAAATTGATAGATTAGCAGCACCTCCTTCACCCACAAATCGTTTTTCCAACTCAATCATCTCTTTCTTTGTATCAAAGTATAACAATTGTTGGTTCTATTTTATTTGTCCTCTGATTTTTTCGTCGTTTGATTTAATCCTTTTTTTGTAAGCACAAGCGCCATTTAGTTTTATGACAACGAGAGATTGTGCAAATAAAACCGATTCTATTCTATTCGATTCTAAAAGAGCGACCTTTATATTCAACTTTATACCTTGGAACAGAAAAATCCATTACATTCAGGTACTCATCGCTCAAAAACGTTTCATATAGGCCTACAAACAATGGTTGCGATTTAAGACACTCCATTGTCCACAGCAAAGAACATTTAGCCGATCGTAATCCTTGGCAGTTCCAAAAAAGTAACGAATTTCAATCACATACATCCCATTTAGTAAGATCTTCTAGTTCAACGTATGAACTATCATTAGGGTATTTTATTAATCCAGCTTTAAATCCCGACTGACCAAACGAAACATCTGAAAACACATCAATCAATAACTAATCTATTTTCCTCATAATTTTTCAATCGACCACGGGACCCTGAGATGACCTAAGCGCAAAAAGAAATTAATAAAGAGTACAAGCAGAGACAAAAAAAAGTGAAAAGCATAAATGTGAAAAAGAAACAAAAAAGTAGGGTATCGCAAGCGGAAAATGGTTGAAAGAACAAAGAGTGAGAACATGGCACTTGTCATTTGAGTACCTGATGCCTAATGTTAAAGAGTCTGGAAATGAATTTGTGTGTATGGTTCATTTCAATTATGATCTTTTGAATGCTAGTGGAATTAATCTAGAATTTTTAGACCTTATGTTTGCTAATGACCTTTACCCAGTTGTTACGTTGCCTACAAGAGTGACCGAGAAATCAGCGACACTAATTGATAATATTTTCGTGTCATCAGAAAGAATCAATTCAACGTATGCGGATGTAATACTGACGCCAGTGTCTGACCATTCCCCAGTTTTAACCCAGTTCCAACAGAATGCTTTACCACGGAAGAGGAAAGACTGGGCCTTTATCCGAGAACTGAAAAGTGAGAATATTCTGAGATTTACATTAGAAATAAGTGTAGTCTCATGGGAAACAGTTTTTGAACAGACAGATCCATCGATAGCTTTTGAAAAGTTTAACACTATAGTGACAGATATTTATAATTCTACACGTCCTATGAAACAACTACGATCTAAACGAATGAATCCAAGAAAACCATGGATGGACCAAGAACTCCTTACAATTATTAATTTAAGAAATGAAATGTACCCTGATTATTTGAGATTTTCGGGTGATGAGAGGCGGAAGCATTTTATTGACTAGAGAAATAAAACTAATTCATGATAAAGAAAGAAAGGATTCTACAGGACAAAGTTTGAAGAGAAAGCAGGTGATCTGAAAGGTACGTGGGAAAAAACTAATGGAATAGTAAAAGGAGAAAAAAGCCACAGGAATATAGTCTTGAAGTCAATGGTAAAGTGATAAGTGACCTGGACGAAGTAAGTGGGAATTTTGCAAATCATTTTGCAGCAGTTGGTGAAAGAATTCATGCTGAAATATCGTCTGATACTTCTGTGCCTACGCAAACTTTTGTGGAAGACCGTGGTGATGGACGTGAAATGATACTTGAACCTCGTAGTGAGTTAGAAGTGAAAAAAGTGATAAACTCAAATAGTTCTAATAGTGCAGGTATTGATGGCCTTAACCTCAAAAACTTTAAAGTAGCAGCAAGTTATTTTTTTCCCTGTATTGTCTTCCTTATTAACCTTTCAATGTAGCACGGAGATTTCCCTGATTCACGGAAAATAACGAAAATAATACCGCTACTAAAAACTGGCAATCTAAAAGATCTTTCCAACTGGAGACCCATCTCAGTCCTACCGCTCCTTTCAAAGATTTATGAAAAAATAATTCATAAACGGTTATACGATCACCTTACAAAGAATTAAGACACAGTTTGGCTTACACAGTTTGGCTTTCGCAAAACTATTCAACAGTTTATGCTGTGCAACATTTGATAAATGCTGTGAATGATGCTCTTGAAAAGGGACTTGTTTACCAATTTATATGTTTTATCAATTTCTATTGATTTTAAAAGAGTTTTTGATACAGTGGTTTGTAGTATACTTTCAAATAGGTAGAGCGGTCTTGGAGTTCGTGGAACATGTCTGAAATGGTTTGAATCTTACCTGAGAGGAAGATAATTGAGTGTGTGCATAGAGCATAAAAAGTCGAGTATTGTTATCATAACATGAGGTTTGCCACAAGGTTCAGTTTTAAGTCCCTTGCTGTATTTCATTTATGTTGATTCTAAGAGGTTTTATTTATTAGGGCTTCTGACATCCTTTGCGGATGACACTGCTATTTTAGTAACTGGCAAGACAGTACAGGAATTACTAGATAATGCAAATAATGAGCTTCAAGGTCTACATTCAATCGTGTCCGAGAGTTTATTTGCTGTGAATGCCAAAAAGACTAACTAAATGATATTCAAAAGAACTGGAACACGTGGAGAGTTGCCGGAGCCAATCACATTTAATGAAGTAAAAACTGACCGAATAGAAGAAACCCGTTATCTGGGATTTGGTACTGATTGTACTTTGTCATGGAAAAAGTATAGTGATATTGTTTCTTCTAAAGTCTCAAGAGGTGTTGGAATACTGCGCCGTTTTAAAACTGTTTTTCCAACCAGTGTCATTATTATGCTGTATCATTCTTTAATAGCTCCATACATATATTACAGTTGTTCACTTTGGGCTAGCAATTTTTTCGGTAATTTCAAAAAAGTACAAACACAACAAAACAAGGCTTTACGACCTATAGGTAAGTATGAAAGAAGCGTTGTTAGTACTGAATCTATTTTTCGAAAATTTGGTATTTAAACGTAGGACAAAATAAAGATTACTAGATTTGAACGTTTGTATATAAGTTTTTGAACAATATTGGCCCAAAGGTGATTTCTGACTTACTTAAAAGGAATGCTTTTATCACGAGTATAATACAAGAAATGCGGAAGTGTTGGCAAGCCAAGAGCGAAATACTACACGCTCAAGTTTTACAAAAAAAGCATATGGGTCCTACCGTTTTGAATTCGATTCCTGGGGGGATTTAAAGTGCGGTAAGTCTCTCCCAATTTAAATCAAGCCTGAAGAAACACTTTCTGACAGACCAGCGTTGAAAAAAAAGTATTTGTTATAGTTATTGGAAGTTATGAGACGACAACATGTTTTTTTTCTTTTCTTTTTTCCCTCTTTCAGTGTCCTTTTTTCTCTTTTTTTAAAAAGTAGTATAGATTAAGTTGATTTGAAGTAAGAAATCACTTTGACTGCCTTTACAGGCCCATTTGAGCTTTCCTGCTGTCGAAGGTAGTGTGTGATTTATAGTAATTTTGTTAAATAAATTATTTGTGAACTTGAAAAAACTTGAATTTATGTAACAAGGCTTGGTAACAGTCTTGCATTTTGCTTCCTCTGAGTTAATTGTTACAAGGGCAATTTGACCCTAGCCTAATGTGGTTAGATATAGTGTTAGAATATATAGAAGTCTTCGTTAACTAATTTGGTTAGCATTTATTCTTTTTATGTCTACTCACTTTTAACCCAAATTTGCTTCTTATCACTGAATAAAACCCCATTAAAAAAGGTCAGATAAGTTCTTCAGTCTACAGAGGCTAGGCTAAAACTTAGTCTAAAGTTTATTAGTCCTAATCAGAGTAATTCCTATGGTTGGCAGAGTCCAGGGAAAAATAACTTCTACACTCTTCTCTTGACTCAAATATAAGCACAAGAAACAACCATGACTTGATTTAATGACAAATTAAAAAACAATACATATACTATTTCTTGTAGGCTACTGCCAAGAAACCAGAGAGAAGACTTTACCTAAACTTTTGTGAAACTTTCCTAATAATTGTTCGCTTAAATTTATCCTCACCCCAAAAAAGTTGTTTGCTCAATTTCTAAACGACAACATAACTTTGATATAAATAACTTAGATAACTCCGAAAACCACAGTGTCTTTCTATGATGAAAGTATAACACTTCAAAATAGAGACGAAACCTTTTAATCGACAGTGAACGGATATAAAAATTTTAACTCGATATTTCGAACATCTATTACAGTGTTCATTGTCAACAGTAAAACTAAAAGACATCAATAAAAACAAACAAAATTTATACCCAATAAACTAATTACATATAGTTTATTGCTCTTATTTTTTCGATACAACAGCGGAAATAAGTCTCCTTGACCTTTTCGGTTCCGGCTCGTTAGATTTATCTGACAAATCAGGTGGACAGAAGTCATGGCTCTTAGGTGAGGTGAGATTTACTTTATTTGACCTCAGTAACTTATCATAAATTAAATTCAATCCAAATTACCCAATATCTCTGTTTATAGAATTATTCTTGAATATTTTTTAATTCCGATTGTTTCCCTGAAAATTTGTTTTAAGCCTTAGTCCCTAGAAATCAAAGAAACATTTTCAAACAAAATAAAATGATTTGGATAATTATGAATATGTTCCGATAGAGCCGAAGCGAAATCCTCAAGTTTGGAATTTTGCTTTAAGGGCGATGAAATAGATTATGATGTTGTAGTAATCTCATTTTTAAATTCTGGTTTGTACGTCCCAGATAAGAGCTTCCACAAGTACATAGGAGTTTATAAACCCCACTTTGTTGCTCTATGGAAGTTCGATCCTTTTCAGAATTTAGAAAACTAGCCAAAGTATTACTACCTCTTAAAGCTACCTTTAAACCTTTATTTTGTAACATTCTTTTAAGTTTTTCACTCAACCTTGGAACATATGGTAAAGAACAAAAAACATCTTTCTTATCTGTTGTTTCCAGAATATCGTTAGAAAATTCTAGATTTTGTTTCCTTTTTTTCGTAAAAGACTGGTCAATTAAACAACCTGGATAATGGTTAATTATTGAGATTTTTTTAATTACAATAATTCCTCAACAATGAATTTTGTTACTTTCAACTTTGGTAGGATGAAAGCATTTAAGAATTACTTCTGTGGGAAATCACATTTTGATTTGTTATTTATGAAAGAACAAAAAAAGCATCATGCAATGATGTTCACATTTAGCAGTCAATGGATAAACTTGTCTGACTGCTTTTGCCCGGATACAACGGTTGCTATGCTATGTTGTAGACTTATGTGAATAATATGGTGATAATTGCTTGTAATTAATTGTTACAATTGAAATCTTGGATACAAAAGAATGAGTTCCACGTTCGAGATAGTTCCCGAGGAATCTGGATGAGGGTGTTAGCCGTGCCCTTTTAGAGGTTTATTCAAACTACACGCAGTAAACTAGCGTGGGTAAAAAATAAGTTCTTGTAAAGGTAGGTGATGTATATTATTTTGATTAAGTCAGAATGGGATGGAAAGCCAGACCCTAACGCAACTGGACAGATGCTGAGTTATTGGATCCGGTTATGAACTCTACTAGTAATTCAGATACGATTGTCAATGCGGACTGTCAGAAAGCGAATGCAGAGAATATCATTAAAATTTGGAAATGGTCCAATCTGTTAATGTGATCATGGAAACCCTAAAGCAGAGTGTAGTTGAAACTCAGAATTATTTGGGTACAGCTAACAGTCGTGTTATGGTTCTAAAAAATAAAAGTAATGCAACGGACAATGAAATTGCAACAGTGAAATCGGAACTTCTAACTCTGCAAAGTCTTGTGAAAGCCAAGTCACAGCTGATTAAGAAATGCAATGAGGAAATGAGTGTGGTTGTGTCCCAGTCTCTTGTCGAAGAAAATCGGGACAAGTTGTACAATTTGCTTTTTTGGGGCCTTAATGATATCCCCTGGAATGAGGCTGCATCTCGGGTTTCCGAGGTGATTGTAGATGGTTTGTCACTCCCAAGTGACAAGTTGCCCCCATTCACTGTCGTTCACTGGTCCAAGAACTTTGTTAAAAATAGGGTGGATAGTGTCCAGGCGCGTATCTTGATTCAAAGCAACGCGAAAAAATTAAAAGGGAAAGAGTCCGGTGTTTATAAGTCTATTTTTCAGGAAGGGCGTGTGAAAGCACAGGAAGGGTGTGCGAAAGCACAGGATGGCTGTCTTTTCAAGTTATGAAACATTACGAACTGAAACTTTAACAAACTTGAGAAAAATTTAAATATTAAAAGTACTGTGAGGTGAGGAACTAGAACCTCTATTAATTTGGATGAACAGTAATTGACCAAGTAAGATAGTGAAATTGGCAGAGACATGAAAAACTAAAGCATAAGTGAGAAAGACAGAGACATAAAAAATCAGTGATATGTAACAGTAGTTATTTATAAAATTATTTTAGTGAAGAATTATGATCAACATGCCAGTAGTGATTTGCAGAATACTATAAAACTGACAAGTGTTTTGAATTATGATACAAAATTAATCTAATTGTTATGCTTTAATATTTTTGAATACTTTGAATTAATTGTAAGTATAGTTGAATTAAAATTACTTTTAATATAGAAAAAGAAGACAAATTAATTACGACTTATGAAAAAATGATTGAAACTAGGTATTGACAGTGTAAATAAATAGTTTTGTTCAAGTGTATTATTTTAATTTGATGTGTAGGAGTATAAGTTTTAATTATATAGTTCTAGGTGTAGGTATAAAATAATAAACACAAATAAATATAGTACTGCAAATTTGGATCAATAACCATTCCGTGATGAAGGAAATATGAAAATAATCTTTAATAAAATTTACCTAGCTTCAAATTTTCTTTTAAACGTGAAATAAAATATCACAAAAAGGGGAGATTAGTCTGAATGATGAGGACATCATTCTACAATGGGAAGGGGGATACGTGATATACAGCCCTACAATTCCCCCCAAAAAAATCCAAAGTCTTCGAAATTTATTCCTTTTGCAACAGTGAAAGATAAATATTTTGTCTTATACTAAGCAATAAGTAGGATATAAAAACTAGCTTTTTTAAAGTTAACCAGCTTTAGTGACCTCAGTGCTCTGCATAAGAAAAAAAAGCCTCTTATCAAGGTGAAAACCAAAATCGTGACTTAAAGGAAATAAATAACTAATAGAAAACTAATGTTAATTCCATAAAAGGATATCATCTTATCAGATTGAAAAACACTTGTCGTACAGAGGCGGGGTAATAACCTTTTTAGGAAAGGTCAAAAAACACGAAAGAGTAGGATATATGTGCAAACGAAAAGCTTTGGTTACAAAGTCAAGTTTGAGCATTGAGACAATCAAGTCTTAGCTTTGACACAGTCAAATTCGGTAGAAAGTCGAGAGTTGTTCTTGAGAAAAATTAGAGACAATTGTCTCAGAACCTGATTTTATGTTTTGGACATCGAAGCGCCTTCTCAGACAATTGCATTTAACTTTTCTCAAGAACAGTTCTCGACTGTCTATGGCCTGGAGACTTTTGCAATACATCTTATCATAAGGAATCATGTTTGAGGGGATAACTGGTTTGGGTTTTTAGGATTTGAATTTAATGTTTTTCTTATGATTGGTGTCATTTTGGAACAACTTGTTGAACCTTGGTGCTTGGTGTAAGCTTTGCACCAGTCTAACAATTGTATCAAGGGGAACAATCCTGAGCCGACTGTTTGTAATGCATGAAGAAATTGTACTATTTGTTTCGGTGGCAAAATAATCAGAAATTTCAAGGACTCTTGTCTGATGATTAGTGGGCAGGCAAGCGGAAATACCAGGCATTTTTTTCTTTATTAAATGAGGTAAACACATCTTTTCAAGGACAACTCAAGGATGTGTTTACATTACGAGGAAAGATAGATGCTTTTTGAAAGAAAATCACTGTGGCTAACATAGTTGGTAGATGGACATCTACAAATGTTTACAAATGTTGCTGAATTTATGGAAGAGAAGGATCTCAACCATTAAGTGGTATTTGTGACTATTCAAGAGCATTCCCGGTCATTGACATAAAATCTTCAATTTTATTACCCACAAGAAGATCACAGGCATAGATATACGTGGGTAATAGATTCACTTGTTTCTAACATTGAAGAGGACAAACTAAGAATATAGGAAACAGAAAGCCTTGTTTATTTTTCGAGTGATGACAGTCTTGCATTAAAATTCAAGTTTTCTTTACCAAGACCTCATTTTGGGTCTCTCTGAGAAATGAATACCCACTACTGAGTGACTACTGAGAAACAAATATTTTCAGCTATGGTAGCAATTAAAGCTTGGTAGCAATCTTGACTAGAGATCAATGTAGCTCTTTGTCTTGCAGTAACATCATTGAAACTGAATCTCCACATCAAGATGTCAAATATACAAGAGCAACCATCACACTAAATACATTGTTATTCTTCTTCTTTAAAAAATAATTTTATAAATTTTGATTAAAGGTACAATGCCATTGACGAAGATAAAGGACAGATTAAAATATTTGCAAAGTGAATATGGATATTTTCGCCAAATTCCTGGTATGAAATCATAATAACAATGTTACTGGTATTTCTTATTTCACTAAAAATAAGAGCACTGCTAACGCTGAACCAGGTAGATACAACTTGTCATTACTACCTGACCAAGCAGTTTCTCTAACAAGGCAACTTATCGGCCACAATTTATCATTTAAAACAGACTAAGTAACTTGCTTCACCAGGGTGATTCCCAGAACAACCTAAATTAAGTTAAACAGTGTATGGACTACGCTTATTAACAATATTACTGGAAGTGCCACACTAAACTGATTCCAGAACTAACCACATATGCTTGAATAACACAAACCAATGCTTATTACGCTAATTCCACTCAGTGTAGTACTTCCCGTGTGGTATGCAAGGCAATGGTCAACTGGATGATTCCGTTGCTGTCTACACTGTCTCTTTAGCTGCAATAAGGAAGCCCAGGGACCCATCCGAGATGTTTCAGTTGTCCTATCACAAAGTTTTAAGAAAAATGATGTAGATCTTGTCGATTCTGATTTTGTAGCAGTGTTGAACATTCTGTGCAAGAAATATAGCAGAAAATGCGCAGGAAATCCAATTTCAGCCAATGATACCAGTTCGCCAGTATCAGAAAACACGCAATTTTGGGATCACAACGACTGGATGAAAATTCAATGGGCTAACCATTTGATCTAATATGCTGTAGGAGCATATAACATGAATGAGCCCCGAAGTCGGCGAAACCCATGTCAAACCTGTCCAAGAGAGAATTATCCACCCTATATAGTTGATGATAACGTTTGCTACTGCAACCTTTCAGCCTTAAAGGATAGATGTGGCCTGGGCGATAATGACCTGAAGCATGTATAATTTTCTAGTGACGTTTTTACATTGCCTCAGTAATTGCTGTGGACCATAGAACTAAGAGTGTAATAATTGAGATGAGGGTAACAAAAACCATACTAGATGCACTCAAATTGCAGTTTCAAACTCAATGGGCTAACCATTTCGTCAAATATGCTGTTGAAGCATATAACATTAATGAGCCACAGTTAATGAAACCTATGTCAAACCTGCCCAAGAGAGAAATGCCCAACCTAATAGTTGATGATAACGAGATTTATGAAAATCGATGTATACATTGTCGATTCTGATTTTGCAGCAGGGTTGAACATTCGCCAGTGCCAGAAAAAATGCAATTTTGGGATCACAATAACTGGATTGAATGGGATAACCATTCTACCAAATATGCTGTTGGAGCATATAACATCAATGAGCTCCACAGTTGGAGAAACCTATGTCAAACCTATCCAAGAGAGAATTCTCCAACCTGTATAGTTGATAGAAACGTTTGCTACAGCAACCTTTCAGCCTGAAAGGATACATGTGACCTGAAGCATGTATAATTTTCTAGTGACTTTTTATATTGCCTCAAGAATTGCTATGGACCACAGAACTAAGAGTGTAATCATTGGCATTAGGGGAACAAAAACCATGCGAGATGCACTCACAGATTTTGCTGCTGTTGCAATGATTATATCCTTACTTCGTTTGATACCGACTTCGCAAGAAGCAAAAATTAGACAATAAGACGATGCTAAGATGATATTTACGGGGAAATGATATATCATACTACTGGTTTCCTCTTCCATGATAGTATTTCTATTATCAGTTTTTCAAGCATTGGGCTTTTTCGATGCCATGCTACGGAAGGCAATGGCCAACGGGATGTTTCCGGTATAGTCTATACTGTCCCTTTGGCTGCAATAAGGAAACCCAGGGACCCATCCGAGATGTTTCACTGGTCCCATCACAGAGTTTTAAGAAAAACGATGTATATATTGTCGATTCTGATTTTGTAGCAAGGTTGAACATTGTCTGCAAGATATATAACAGAAAACGTACAGGAAATCCAATTTCAGCCAATGATACCAGTTCGCCAGTACCAGAAAACACACAATTTTGGGATCACAACGACTGGATGAAAATTCGATGGGCCAACCATTTCATCTGAAATTAAATAAAAAAGACTGATTTTTCAACGGAAAGAATGGTGCAACATTAAAACTCAAAATAAATATGAAATTAATCTATATAAGAAGAAGTTGTCCCTCTTAAATACCTTGCTCTTTATCCTAAGGTTTGACTGTCTGTCCCAATTTTTCGAGAACGACATCTGAAGAACAAGGGCCATTCAATTAGAATAGGAAGGTTTTTGTGCTTAAAAACTTTAGCGTGAATTCTTTCATACAAGGAATAATTTCTGCTTCTTTTGCGTATTAATATTACTCATTACTATTGGCAGGAAAAACATATTTCGACGTTGTGCCACCTAAAGGTCGTAACTGACATTTTTTTCAAAAACGAGAAGGCAGCAGCTTCCTATTTGTTTTTTTTTTCTTTTTCATATTCTGTGCCCAGAGTACTTAAATATGAAAGTGAAAGGTCCCAACTAAGAACGTTGAAAAGACGTATGTGAAAACCTTGTCCCACCTAAAGGTCGGAAGTGGTAGTTACGACCTTTAGGTGGATCAGTTTTTGTCGGATCGTGTCAGTTACGTCAATTAGTAAGTTGCGACCTTTCCTTTACTGTCCACAGCTCTGCTTGAAAAGGAGTTTTTTCAATAAATTCTGGGCTAGCAGAAAGAAATCCGAGGTAAGAGGTGCTATAGTATTTATTTTATCTTGAATAACCTAACTATGCAAACTCAGTTTTCTACAAGAAAAGGTTGGGTAACACCAGATAATGCCTGACTGGTAACCTCTGTTTTGTCCAATTATTTTGCATTTTATCCAGAAAATATGTGCAAATGCAAGATCAGGAGTACCTACAAATGTTTTCGAATGCGTGTTAGGTAGCCTAGCAAAATCTCTATAGGCTGTGAGCAAAAATACCTTTGATTTTACCCTTGCTAAACTGGAACCTTATCTCTTGCTTAACAAGGTCTACTACCTACAGTAAGGGAGAGCTCCTGCCAGTAGTCTGAGTCAGTATTCAGAAAACTGGGCTGGCTTATGTGTGTACTCACATCAAGTAACAAAGGAAGAAGTGCCTG
Source organism: Artemia franciscana (assembly GCF_032884065.1). Classification (NCBI taxonomy): domain Eukaryota; kingdom Metazoa; phylum Arthropoda; class Branchiopoda; order Anostraca; family Artemiidae; genus Artemia; species Artemia franciscana. Next base: position 194,246 of record NW_027068448.1, read on the forward strand.
TCCCCCACTCACTTTATTATGCACAAAAGCCAACCCAGTTTTCGAAACATTGAGACTCTCCCTTAATTTATATTAAGTGAATGGAAACGAAGTATTAAATTTCCAGCGTTTCTTTTCAAATTGACCTAAATTTGCCATTCCAGGGATTTTCCATGACTCGCCGAGTGTTATCAACCAAAGACATTTTGGACCATCTCGATGACATATCAGATGAAGACCTGTCAGGTGGCAGTGATGGTGATGATGATTGGCGTCCTGAGCTCGAGCCTGAGCCTGAAAGCGATGATTCTAGTCAAGAAGAAGCTATAGAAATATCTGCTAGAGACCCGGATGCTCCTTCTGGATCAGTGGGAAATGAGACAGAAGCAGAGACTATCGCGGAAAGTATACGTATACCCCCTGCAGTACTTGTAACAGAAAATGCATCTTCAAGCCATGGTAGCTGTCCCTTAGTTTTTGACGCTGAAGAACAAGTGATTGAGGTCGTGGTGGTCTCTTCCACTTCAAAAGAAACTAACCTTACAAGGAAGAGGAAGAGGGCTGCAGGGGAAGAATACTCGTCACAGAAAACTAACAAAACTGTGGAAAAACGTCAGTGGAAGAAAATTACCTGCAAATGCAGGTTTTTTTCATGTAGAAGCATAAGCGAGGAAGAAATTCAGAAATCTTTCAGCGATTATTGGGAGCTTGGAAGACTACATGGGAATATGCATACACAAAAACAGTTCATACTGCAGCATGTTGTGAAACGCTCAACTAAGAGAAAGACGGGAGAGACAAATAGGCGAACAAGTACATTCGATTATTTTCTAACAGTCACAGGTGAAAAGAAAAGGGTGTGCAAAGCCTTTTTTCTTGGTGCCCTAGGGCTCGGAGAAAAGTTTGTCAGAAACTGTGTTATGAATACCGCTGGGGCAGGCACTGCTTCTTCAGATAAGAGGGCTGAGACAAGCCCCCAGAACTTCAAAAAAAAAGGGTAACTCACGAACAAATTGATTTTATCAGAAAGCACATTGAAAGTTTCCCTGCAGTCGATTCCCATTACTGTCGAGCAAATTCAACCAGGCTGTATTTGGATGCGCAACTTAACTTTTCTAAGCTGTACAGACTGTATCTCGAAAAGTGTGTCGAAGAAAGAAGAAGACCAGCATCAAGAAAAGTGTACATTAAAGTGTTCAAAACAATGAACAGATATTTTCATGTTCCCAAGAAAGATCAGTGTCCAGTTTGCACTAGGTGGAACTTTTTGCTGCCTGCAGAAAAAGAAGGTGAAAAAGCAAATTATGGCGCACATCTTCTTAGGGCTAAAAGGGCAAGAGAATTGAAAAATGAAAAGAAAGAAAAAATAAATCAGTGTGAAGAAGGCTTTAAGTCAGCAAAGCTTTACAATGTTGACTTGCAGAAAGTGCTTGAGACACCGAAGTCGGAGGCTGGACCAATTTTCTATAAGCGCAAACTGACCATCTACAATCTAACTGTGTACGACCTCAACTCAAGGGAAGGTATTTGCAATTTGTGGGACCAGACCTATGGCAAGAGGGGTTCAAATGAAACTTGTACAGTTCTGTTCAACCTAATGAAAACAAATGGTGACGTGAGAAAGTTCTATTTTGTGACCGATTGTTGTGGGGGACAGTTTAGGAACTAGTTCATGGTCACTATGTATGTGTTTTCAATAATGACCCTGCCAAATGCCCAGGAAATAAACCATATTTTTCTAGAATCTGAGCATACGCAGCAAGAGGGAGATACAATGCACGCTTGCATTGAACGGGCTGCCAAGAACGTGCCAGTTTTTACCATCGAGGGTTGGCGGACCATCTGCCTTCTAGCACGGATCAACCCTTTTCCGTACATTGTGAATGTTATTGACGATCATAAGTACTGGTCGGACTTTCACCAGCTTGGAGAAGATCTGATAAAGAACAAGAAAAAGTCAACCGACCGTACTACTGTTCTTTGGAACAAGATCAAGTACATTCGTGTCTGCAAAGACGCTCCCAGCTTGGTTTATTTCAAGTATGATTTTGAATCGAACTTTAAGTCGTTTGATATTAGAATGGGAAGTGGAAACGCCTCTGAGTCCGAACTGCAGCTCAAGAAAGCTTATCCAAAGCGTCTGCCTCTTGCTGCTGCCAAGTACAAGGATTTGCAGGATCTTTGCAAGTCATTAGTTATTCCTCGAATCCATCATGACCTCTACAAAAATCTGCCATATTCCAAAGTGGTGAGAGATGCTCTAGAAGAGCCTGATGTTGAAGACGTGGATCAACAGGTTGTTGACGATGAAGCAGAGTACTAATTTGTGCACATTACAACGTATTTTGATTAAAATTAGATATCCGATTGAGGGTCTTAAGTGACTATAGGCACATATTCTTGTCCCACCTAAAGGTCGTAAATAGCAGTAGCCTATAAAGCGAGGGGGCTAGAGATTTTTTTACAATGGTGCTGTATAAGTTTGCTATTTTCATTGAATGTACGAAAATATTAATAATATCAAGCAAGCTTGCAACTTTGAAGGTTAAAATTTCTGTCTCCTGTAAAATTATAATATTGTCAGTTACGACCTTTAGGTGGCACAACGTCGATTTCTTTATTAACATAGTGAGTACCCATGCTCAATTTTCAATCCCACTAAAAATAAAGACTTTATAAGCTAATTCTATTGAAATATCAACAAAACATTTTGAAATAGAAACAAAACATTTATTATAGGCTAAAATATATTTTTGCTTTGGAGAAGTGTCTGGTTTATGTTCTTTCACCAAGATATTTGAAAAAGAAAAACAACCTAAAAGGCTCAGCTAAATTAATTTCTCTTGCAGGGTCTCTAAAAAAATTAAGAAATTCCCTGTTTTTTGCATCTTTTGGTTTTGTAACAAAAATTTGTTACAGTCTCTCTAAAATTGAGAGTACCTTTCTCTGAGAGTACCATGACTTGCAGATCTTTAGATCACCCATTGCTTTTTTCGTTGGGTCCTGAATTATAAAAAAGAGGTTATATGGATGGTTAGTTTTATAGGAAGCATATCCAAGTTTGGTCTATTCCATACTTACATTGATTGGAGAAAGAATTTTTATTTGGATTGGGCTTTCCTCAGTAAACTAAAAAATACCTGTTATAACTTGTCATAAAGTTCTAGCAAAATTTCTAAATTATATCATAATAAATTCTATTCAAAAAAACATCTTGAATTTTTGCATGACAGAAAAGTTACCATTTTAAATTTTATTGCTTCAGGGTTGTGAAAGCAGCTGAATTCATCCATTATCAATTTCAGTAATCAATTTGTTTCCAGTATATTCACTGATTTTTCTAGGATCAAAAACGAATATTAACTGTGGGTAAACCTAGAAGTTCTTAGATGTTTTGGTGTGCATACAAGTTTTTATTGTGTTTTAGGTTGCTTGCCAAAAAACCTCAGAACGCATAAATGAGATTCACTTCTATAAAATAAAAAAGAATGCAATTTTTATATAAAAAACATATAATAGAAATACAAGTTCCAGATATAGAATTATCACTACACAAATGTATTGCATATGAAAGGTTAAATTGACTTGTTTTGATGCTCTCTGTCACCCTACAATGCAATTTTTGTAGACTGGGACTAGAATCTCAGAGATTCTTAAACAAGCGGACTTAGATTCATTGGAGAGTGTAATTGAATGCTAAGGCTGTCTAGCTCTATTTCTAAGGTGAATTAAACAGTCTAGAGTCTGATTTAAATCGAATTTCACTTCTGAAACATTGAAAAAAAGAAAGAAAACAACTAAAGAAAATGCCACTGTTTGGCAATAATCCTCATTTTGAAGGAATTTCTGACAAAGCCCTTGTGCTATGTTCTGAGGAAATTCAGTCACTCTAGGCTCAAGTATAGTTCTTTTTTTTCTTGTCAAATATTAGTTTTCTGAAAAAGGTGGAGTTTGGGTGAACTATGCTTAATTGCCACTGCTCTGAATATTAGTCTATATATTCCATTATTTGTAAACAAAAGACGTTGTTGTAGTTGTTGTTGTTGTAGAGAAAATACGCTCGGCTTTCGCCCTCTGCGTCACCAAACAATAATTAAACTTAAAATCACAGAAACGAAAAGAACATACAAAACAAATAAATCAAATCATCTTCTCTTCTCACTACACTCTTGTGACTGAAAAAAAAAAAAAAAAAAAAAAAAAAAAAAAAAAAAATGAAATTACAACCAGTTGAAAATCTTTGTTGAAGACACAAAAACTCCCAATGCCTCCAATATTTTTAACTCCTTATCTTTACTAACACGAGTGAAACCTAAAACGAGAGGAGTGGACGTCTTCAGGCCCAATGATTCAATTTTTCTGATCAGAATATTTCTCTCAGTTGTGAAACGAGGGCATTCTGAGAGAATGTGATCTATAGTTTCATCAATATTTACACACCTAAAAAAAGGGCATGACTTGCTATCTGTAAGATGATATAGTGCTTGACGAGATCTGGTCATTGCATGACCAGTTCTCAGACGGAAAATAGAGTTTGCAATTTTCCTATTTGGGTGGATAAGGTGATGTGGGATATAATGCCCCTCAAAAGACAAAACATAAATATTTGTTGTTGCAATACATCTATTATTAATTCTAATAGAACTTGCAGCAGAGGTTATTAACTTTGAAGTTTCATTTACAGTGAGAGCAACCTTCCAAGTAATTGGGTGGTGGATAGCCTGTTTTGCAATACTGTCAGCAATTTCATTTCCCTTAATCCTTATGTGAGAAGGAACCCAGACCATTTTCAGTTGAAGACCATCAGAAGACATTATTTTCTGAATTTTTCCCTGTAGATGAACAATAATTGGAATAACTTTTCCTTGCCTCTTTTTTAGATCAGAAAGAACACTTTTAGAGTCAGAAAAGATAACAAATGAGCCTGATCCTACTTCCAGCACTGTATCCAAAGCTTTTTGGAGAGCAAGACATTCTGCATGGAAAATGGAGATTCCATCTGAAACTCTAATCCCAACTGATGAGCCATTCCACTCAGAAAAAATGCCTATGGATGCCTTCCCATCATTTGAGACAGATCCATCAGTAAATATCTTTTTCCAAATATAAAATTCAACCATTTTAGCTAGTGTAAGTTGATGAAGGATTAGACTATTCATTTTATTCTTAGGAAAATCCATGCCAGGGATTTTTATATCTATAACATTATCAATGCTATTAGGAGTGTTGGGAGATATCTGGGTCTGACAAGAAAAGATTAGGTTTTCAGGAACACCTATGCCATTGAGCAAGGAGACCAACTTGATAATGGCTGGACTACTATATGTCTTCCGATTTTCATAGAGAAATGTATGATTTATGAGACACTCCTTGAGAACATGGAGGTTTTGGTTAGTATTTACTTTCATAAAGTAATTAGAAGAAAGTTTCAAGAATCTTTCTTCTAAAGAAGGTATATTAACCTCATTGAACAGAGCTGCAATAGGAGTACCTGTGATTAATCTCAGGCCATGGTGAACTATTGATTCAATTTTAGAAATTAACTTTTTTGAAGCTGAGTAATAGACAGGGAGACAATATTCAATCTTTCCATATATTATAGATGTGAATAGTTTTTGAAGACTATCTCGGCTAGCTCCCCACTTTTGCCCAGCAACAGCACGCATAAAATTCAGTCGTTTTTCAAGTGCATCACAAAGATGAGAGATATGATCATTCCAATTTAACTTACTATCCAGCCACATACCAAGGAATTTCACATTCCTGGCAAAATGAATTTGTTGTTTATATAGAGTCAGATTAATTGAGAGACAATCTTGCCTAAGGTCAATTTTCCTAGAAAAAACCATGCCAGTGGTCTTTGGGATAGAAAAAACCAGATTTTTTGTATTAAGCCATATTGACAGTTTATCAATTGCTCCCTGGAGCTTGGGTTGACAAGCTTCAGGAGAGGAGCCTTCAGTCCAAAGAGCTAAGTCATCTGCATATGACAAACTTTATTGAGGGCATATCAGCCAAAATAATATCATTAATCAGTATGTTAAAAAGAAGAGGACTCAAAACTCCTCCTTGAGGAACACCTAATGAGACTGTACTAGCAGAGGAGCATATGGATCCAACTCTGGTTTTAATAGTCCTATTAAAAAGCATTGCCCTGCACCACTTCCAGAAATTATTTCCAACATTAAATTTATGAGCCTGTCTTAGGATTGCAAAGGGGTCCAATGTATCATAAGCTTTCTTAATATCAAAGAAGACTGCAGAAACAACTCTCTTTCTTGTAAAAGCTTTCTTAATGTCATGATCAAGTTGAATTAGGTTATCAAGGGTTGATCTACCTTTCCGAAAACCTGCTTGTTCAGCAATAAGAGAATTATCAATAAGGGGTTCAAAACTCAACTTAATCATTTTCTCATAGAGTTTAGCAATGCATGAGGTTAAGGCAATTGGGCGGTATGAAGCTGGGTCTGAACGATCCCCTTTACCTTTATATATTGGGACTAGAATAGAAGACTTCCAAGCAGATGGGACAGTGCCACTTTCCCAACATCTGTTAAACAAGTAAAGAAGAGGGACCAAGAAAGTCGGTGGAAGAGCTCTAAGCATCTTATTGTGGACCAAATCTTCACCCATTGCTGAGTCATTTAGAGACTGTATTGTAGAAGTTAGCACATCCATATCAAAATCTTTGTCAAGATTAGTGACAGACCCTGGGGGAAACTGAGCTTCCATAAACATAGAGTTATTATATGTGTTACTATTTGAAGATTGACCTGCAAAATAACTATTCAAAGACTCTGCCACTTCATATGGCTTGTACATAATTGAACCATCATTGGACTTAATCTTTGGAGTAGACTGATCACTATGCTGATAACCTGCAAATTTTCTGAAATTTTTCCAAAGTGTTTTAGAAGGAGTTGACTGATTAAACTGATTTTCACAAATATCTTCCCAAGCTGCTTTTCTTTCAGCTAGGACATGTTTCTTAAAAGTAGCTTCGGCCTTTCTCATTTCAATTTTTTTGAAAAGGTTGCTTTTATCTGAAAGCCAGATTTTTCTAGCATTACACTTATTTTGTTTTAGTGATTCTAAATTATTATTCCAAAAGTGAACATTTTTTTTTCTATTTTTTACTAGTTGTGTTTGGAGTTTAAAAAATAAATTTGAAGCATCAATGATGCTTTTAGTGATATTTTCATTTAAAACATCTATATCATTATTTTGAGCTGGTACCATACTCCCCAATTTAAGTGCCCATGGTTTCCAATTATCATCATTGAAAATCCATCTAGGAGCAATGTTAAATTTAGAGAGAACTGGTCTTTTTGACAGTTCTGTAATAAGTGGGTAATGCTGGCTGCCAAGATTGTCATGGAACCTGGACACCTTACTATAAGCAGATAGTCTGCTACCAACAAAACAAAGATCAATGGTTGAGTTTTTACCATTGGAGGAGTGCACATAAGTTCCTAAATTCTTAGGTGTGATTAGTGTGTGGGAAATCTGACTGATAGAGATTGAATCCAAGAGCAACAATGATTGAGGGTCTCTAGGGTGGGTTGAGTCCCACAGGGGATGGTGAAGATTGAAATCTCCAAGTATTAGTTGGTTTGGGGAAAGATCTAATAATTTCTTGAAGGTTGGGTTATTGAAAGAAGAGGGTTTATTTATATAGATATTGACTACTGACAAGGGGGGAAGGTCATCCATCTCAACCTTTATAACTAGTATTTCCATTGATGACTGGACATCAATATTGACAACAGAGCTAATCAAGTCCTTTCTCACAACAGTCAATAGGCCTCCACCTTTTTGAGAAGAGGAATTTAGGACCCTATCTTTTCTATGTGATGTGTAATTTTTAACGCTAAAATTTCTTCCAGGGGACTAAGATTTCTTCCCATTCAAGAATGGGATTCTTGGATGCAGACAATTTCTGGGGATTCAATGTCCAAAAATCTTTTTAACTCAACCAAACGATCAATGGGTAGACCTGTAGTGTTAAATTGAACTATTTTCATTCTAAACTGTTAGCTGTCTTTGATATTAAGGATTGTTTTCGTTTGTTTTTAGTTGCTTTCTGTTTTGAGATAGGTGAGAGAGCATTTGCATTTCTTTTAAGGAATTGATTTTTTGCTGGAGAAGGTTTTTTGGAGATTTCTGATGTTGGTTTTACAGGTGAAGTAGAGATTAGGACAGAGTCAAGAGATTCCAAATCATCTTCAGAAATAGAATGATTTGAGGTGAGATCTTTAAATGTTCTATCAGATGGTGCATGTGAGGAACTAAAGTCTTGAAACATTTTTTCCAAACGGCCTGAGATAGAATCTTCAATTTGTTTAAATTTTGAGGATAGGAATGAGCTGATCATTTCAGGAATTCTAACTGTCAAGATATCATCAATTATTTTCTTGATTAGGGGTTCTAATACTGTTTGTTGAGTTGACATGAATGGGCTAGGAGTGGGGTTTTCAGGGGATGGAATGGGAGGGAATTCTTCATTAGAAAGAGCTGGAGTTGTGTCATTTAGTTGCATGTTGGATTTAAGGATATCTGCATACTTTTTTTTTGCAGCACCAATAGTGATTTTTTCTTGTACTGCCTTAACAATAACCTTTTCAACATTTTTTGTTACAGGACATGCTTTGTCTTTAGCGTGATGGTTGCCAAGACAATTGGGGCACTTGAATAGTGTAATATTATCTCTCTTAATAATACAAGAAGATGTTAGATGGTTGTTGGCACATCTTGAACATCTAGGTTTACTGCGACATACTTTGGCAGTGTGGCCATGCCTTTGGCAGTGATTGCAGATCATGACACGGGGAATATATGTCTTGACTTTTTTTTCCATACCCAGAATACAAATAAATTCAGGAAGGTCAAGTGAAGGAATAAGGATAAACCCATCAACATTCATCTTGTCAGATGTCTGTTGACCAAAAAGTGGACGTACTCTTGTGAAACCTTGATCCATCAGTTCATCTAATAAGGTTTCACTTGTAAAAATACCCTTGTCAAAGAATACCAGCCCCTCAGGCATGAAACCGTTGGGGGAGTTTGAGTGCAATCCCTGAGAGCCTTGAGCTGAGGAATCCTTCTCACATGAGAATGTTAATGATTGGTTATTATCCAAAACTAGCTCCCCTATCGCTAGTATCTTGTTCAGTACTGCTTGATTTCTGATCTTAAGGCAGTTAGAACCATTTGAGGATTCTACCAAAATTGTATCTTTTTGGCATTCATTAAATTGATTTCTCAACAACATAATTCCTTTCATGATTACACCCAGTGGTGGATTATGAAGACCAGGCTGCCCTATTTTAGTCAACCATACTCTAATGATACTGTCCTCACCCGTGAGAACACCCGATCCCCCTGAATCATGGGGGTTAGGCATGATGAAAGCCTTTCCAATCACAACAGAAAAAAAAAAGTAGAAAGAAATTCCACAAAACCAGTCACAGGGTGAAAAGAAGAGAAGGAAAAATATCTTAAATACCTTAATATTAACTGTTTAAACAGTAAAACAAAGAAAATAAGAAAATTAGCAAAATGCTTTATCAAATTAATCTTTTTTTCTCAAAAAAGATTAATTTGATAAAGCATTTTGACAAAAGACTTCATTATTTGTTTTGTTTACGTGATGATCATGACGAATTGATATCTGTCGGCTGAACATTATTTTTCCCACACTTTAAGGAAACGCAGCGCTTTTTTCCTATACCATGCCAACGCGGGGCGAAAATAAGGCCACATCAAGTGGGAGATCAAAAAGGACACATAGAAGTCCAAAAACCGGATCTGGCAAATGTCTTGCCTGCGATGTTGCATTAGACGATGACTGCTGCTCTAGAGAAAAAGAGTGCAAGAAGGTCCTTCTAAATACTTTCCCAGGACATACTTCAGCATGCAGAACAATCCCTGAAAGTTTCATTTTCCTAAGATAACCCTTTTCCAAGATAGCCAAAAGTAGCTAAAGTAGAATTTTAGAATTACAAGTAGCCTAGTCTATTTATGCCCTGAATTGTCCATAGTTTTGCCTTTTCTTCTAATTCATTAACAAATTTTCAAAAGAGCTGAAAATTCCATACATATCTAGGCTACAATTTAGGCTAGTGTTATATATTTAACACTTAGGGAGAAGGGTCAGTTCCATTTGCAATTTAAATGAATACTAAATTAGGATTTGCAGATAAATTTCTTAGAACTAACTTAGAACTTTTAATCTTAGAACTAACATTTTTTCAAAACTTTCAAATCAATTTTTGTCATCGCGACGAATTGAGCTAAGTGGGTATTGAATTGAACAACATCTGTATCCCCTTCATATTTAGGCAACAATTTTGCGACTTCTACTGAAGTTTTACTATTGATTGTTGAGACTGTAATAGTTCTTTTTGCTCCTGGGCCATTTCTTCTATTGTACTTTCGTTCGTTTTAAAAGAAAAAAAACAAATATTTTACTTTGTTTATTAATTTTACTGAGGTTTTACTTTTGTTCTTAAAGATTCAATCATTACGGGATAAGGTGGATAATAAAAAAAAATACATATTACTAAATATACACTTAAAATCAAATATTTGTAAATAATCGTAATTGTTAACGCTACGAGGCACCAAGTATGAAAGTTCCCGTGATTGTCTTTTTAAACGACCGCGACAAATGTTACGAGGGAGAGTTCTTGAAGTGCTTTAGATTGCAAGGGGTTTGTTGCCAGGCCAAGATCTGGCGATATATATCCTGAGATAAAGTTGATTCTGACTTAATAGCAGGATTGAACATTCTGTGCAAGAAATATAACAAAAAATGTATGGGAAATCCATTTTAAGCCAATGATATGAATTCGCCCAACCAGAAAACACGCAATGTTCGGGATCACAACGACTGGAAAAAATTCAATAGGCTAACCATTTTGTCAAATATGCTGTTCGAGAATATAACATCAATGAGCTCCACATTTGGTGAAACCTATGTCAAACCTGTCCAAGAGAGGATTTTCCACCCTATACAGTTGATGATAACGTTTGCTAGTGTTTGAAAGGCAAATGATCACAGAGCTTTACGAAAAACGATGTAGATCTTGTCGATCCTGATTTTGTAGCAGGGTTGAACATTCTGTGCAAGAAATATAACAGAAAAAGTACAGGAAATATAATTTCAGCCAGTAATACCATTTTGCCAGTACCAGAAAACACGCAAATCGGGATCACAACGAAAAAAGGATATATCATACTGCTGGTATCCTCTTCCATGATAATATTTCCATTATCAGTCTGTCAAGCATTGGACTTTGTTACTATGCTATGTTGTGGAAGACAATGGTCAACCGGATGATTCTGTTGCTGTCTATTGACTGCAATAAGGAAACCCAGGGACTCATCCAAGACGTTTTAGCTGTCCTATGACATAGCTTTAAGAAGACCGATGTACATCTTGTCAATTCTGATTTTATAGCAGGGTTAAAAATTCTGTGCAAGAAATATAACAGAAAACGTATCCGAGATGCACTCACACATTTAGTTGCTGGGAATACCACAATTAAAACTGAGCAAAGAGAATCAATGTTTATTGGCCAAAAGGGTATGGTAAAATCCCCCACTCGTATAGAACATCTAAGTAATGAGAGCCTTCTTGCCGTTTTAGAAAAATATGGGAATTAAGACTTCGTTGTTACAGGTTACAGTTTGGGTGCTGGAGCTGCTGTTATTCTCTCCTTGCTGCTAAAAGGCAGTGCCTCTCCAAAATTCTCCAAATTGCAATCCTTTGCCGTTTCTCCTTCAGGTGGTCTGCTAAACAAAGAAGCGGCGATGTTTTCGGAGGCCTTCTGTATGTCAGTGATGGTCGGGCACGGCATAGTCCCGGGGGTGAGCACCCATTCGTGGCAATGTCTAATAACGCAAATTTGGCATGAACTTCAGTCAGGTCAGATCCTAACATACAAATTATTAATCGGAGAGTACCGAGAAAATTGACCCTAGTTATCAAACTGAACTACTCTTACAGGACGTTGGGACAATAACTATTAAACAAGAATGCCAACTTGTAACCAAAGAGACAACCGTACAAACACCCTTAATCACAACAAAAACTAATATCATAAGCCCAAAAGTCACAAACTTTCAAGGAATAAATTTGTCATTCACAAGCTCAAATATAAAGAATGAGATAACGAAGTTCTTCGTCTGGCCAGAAATCGAGAGATTAAAGATACAATGCCAATGACGAAAATCAAGTAGATACAATTTGTCATATACTACCTGACATAGCAGTTCCTCTAACAAGGCAACTTATAGGCTACAATTTATCACTTAAAATAGACTAAATGACTTTCTTCACCAGGGTAATTCCCCGAACAAAATACATTAAGTTAAACGGTGTATGGACTACGCTTAATAACTATATTACTGGAAGTGCCACTCTAAATTGATATCAGGAATAACGGCATATGCTTGAATAACACAAATTAATGCTTATTATACTAATTCCACTGAGTGCAGTACTTCCTGTGCAGTTCATCCTGTATGCAGTATTACAAAATAAATAACTACTGCGGCTATAAATAAGTCATCCAACCTAAGTACACAACAACAAAAATTCAACAAACTTTGTTGACAACTTGTTATTTTTTAACCAAAAACATCGTTAACAAGTAGTGTGGTCATAGCGGTACCACTCTGCCTTACCTAAACAATGAAAATTTTTTATTTGATTACATTTTACTTTTTTTATTTCACATTTTATCTTTTATTTTATCCCTGGTTACTGACCTAGAGATAAAGAAAGGCAACTAATGTTTTCGACAAAGTTTACAATAATTATGTGTACAAACACAAACTTTTATATTCTTTCACTAGTAATTGCTCAACTGTGCATCTGAAGATTGTGCCACTTGCCCTGTAGCCAGCAAGGCTAAAACCATTGAAAAGACGAATTTTCAGTTCAACACTACGACTAATGTGATGCATGACCAATTAATGCATCTTTCAAAGTAAATAATAGAAAGTAGAAAGAAAGTATCTTCCAAAGTATTCTGCCTGTCACCAGTGGTTGACAAAACTTAGATAATCCTAAATTTTATTTTTTTTGAAGGTAACTAACTAATGCTGATATTAATTTTAGAAGCCTCAATGATGACCATAGTATATTATATGAATATTCACAGTATTCATCCAGTTTGTCGGGAATCTTCACTCGTGAGAGCCAGAAACTGGAAAGTGTGAAGAATCAATATGGATTATTCTTCAAAAATTGCTGTAATATATCATAATATTTTGAGTTCCTCCTGTTTAAAAAACAATAAGGGCACTGCTGACATTGAACTAAGAGAGGCTCTTGAGACTGGAGGAACAAAGCCAAAATACAACATTATTGACGCACAAAAGACACATCAAGTAAACCCCACTGTCCCCGATGATATCTAAGCCATAAGAACTTGGAGTGTATAGCAATACAAGAGAATTAAGAGGTCGTCTCTAGTATATTCCAATATCAAGTCCCTAAATCAAAGAAATATTGCTGATCTACACAAGCTGAGAGGCTATGACACCATATATTGTGTTTCTTTTCGACACAATCATGCATCAGAAATATAAAATACTTGGCAGAAAGTATTATATGTAAAATTAACACCTCTGACATTTACCAATTATTTAGCTATTTTATAAAACAGTAATTTTGTATTCACCGCCACAATACTGTAATTAGTAGTAAAACAATAATGCTAAAAATATTACTTATTACTGATTATGTGCTATTTGCATTTTTTTTATAATGATGCTACGTATTATGAAGTGTTATTTTGCTAATTAAGAATGTGAATCTGCCAAAAAAATTTATTACAGAATCTGGCATACTATGGCACCGACCAACCACCCATAATGGTCAGTTCAGGGAACGAGTAGCATATATTGCCATGATTGATCAACCACCGAAGAATGCCCAAATAAGCTGATATTTATCACCTCGTAATTATCTTCGAAGACAAAAACGCCAAAATAATACCAGTCGTATAGAAGAAAGTACCAACTATTATTCTACAATCATCTCTAATCCCATTCAATTACGAAGACAACAAAGCTAAGTAGACCTAAGAAGAAAACGTATACAGCTGAAAACATACACGAACTGATATCGAGTAAAAATTGAAGAGGTGAATTGAAGAAACAAAACACCTACCACACATAATGTAGAACTCCAACAATAAAAATGATCATCAGCCTGCAGCTCAAATTATCTAGAAACACAACATTTGCAACATCACAAAAATCACGAAGATTGGAAAAGCGCGACAAAACCTCCAATGTTATAACTTACGAATTGACATACCAAGTAAGGTTTGATAACTACCTGAATCAAAAACTTTTTAAACAATTTAATGAATGTTTAGAAACATTATAAACTTTAACGAACTTGTGAAGAATTTAAACATTAAAGGTATTATGATATGAACAACTAAGAACTCTATTAATTTGGATGAACAATAATTGACGAAGTCTAATAGTGAAATGGGCAGAGACATGAAAATTTATGGCATAGGTGTGAAAGAAAGAGACATAACAAACTCAGTGATATGTGCCAGCAGTGATTTATAAAATTATTTTAGTGAAGAATTATGACAAATGTGCCAGTAGTGATTTGCAGAATATTATAAAACAGACAAGTGTTTTTAATTATGAGGTAAAATTAATCTAATCGTTATGCTTTCATATTTTTGAATACCTTGAATCAATTGGAAGTAAAGTTGAATTAAAATTACTTTTGATAGAAAAAAGAACGAAAATTAATTACGACTTAAGAAAAAAAATCGATTGAAACAAGGTATTGACAGTGTAAATCTATAGTTTTGTTCATGTGTATTATTTTAATGTGATGTGTAGGAGTATAGGTTTTAATTATATAGTTCTATTAGTAGGCATAAACTAGTAAACACAAATAAATATAGAACTGTAGATTACTGCAGATATTGTACCCATGTTGGCCACAATGTTTTGGTTTGTTGCGGAGAGAGCTTGTTGGCCTCTCTCACGGGACACTTCGGTAGCAATGCCTCTTTTTAAGAAAGGTAATAGGATGTTACATGAAAATGTTAGGTCTATCCGTATGGGAAATGTGGTAACTAGATTGTTATGTAAGGTAATAGAATTGGAGCTAAAATATTGGTTAAATAAGGAGGAAATACTTGGCCCGATGCAAGCAAGATTCAGAACAACATTCAGCACTGTTGACCATATCTTTACTTTAGATATACTGAGAAGGAAATACGCTAGACAAATTTACTGGATGTGGAAGGTTGAATCGACTTATTTCGTTACTCCCTGTCACCCTACAATGAAATTTTTGTAGACTGGGACAACTAGAATGTCAGAGATTCTTAAACAAGCGAATGAATTATACAGTCTAGAGTCTGATTTAAATCAAATTTGCCTTCATATATATTGCACAAAAGAAAGAAAACAAATAAAGAAAATCTTTATAACTTCTTTATAACTTGAAATTTAGTTAAACCTAGGAGCCTTTGAACAGCTACAATTTTCGGGGTCATAAAGACCTGTAAAGATTCCTTTTAACAAAAAAAATCCTTTTAGGGAAAAAATTTTACTAAAATAAACAAGGGTAAAATTCTACTTTAGCTACTTTTGCCCATCTTGAAAAGAGGTTAGGTTAGGAAAATGAAACTTACAGGGATGTATTTGTAGGCAAAAGAAAGTCCTGGGAAGGTATTTTGAAGTACCTACCTCCACTCCTCCCTCTTGAGCGTCCTAAAAAATGCCTATATGACAGGTCTATCTGTGGAAATCGGGACAAAACAAAATTTTTCCTTAATTTCCAGTTATCAGTTTTTTTTTCTCTGGCTTAATTTCTGCAAATGCAATTCATGTTAGAGTAGACTTTTAAGCCATATCAAAGTTTTTTTTTTTAATTTAAGAAATACATATTTTTAAAACCTATTATTTTGAAAGGTTTCACTTTTATAATGCACAGATTTTTAAATGCCATCAAAGGTCAGGGTCCTCTAGATTAGGTGTCACCAGCCTGAGGTCCATAAAAATGTTTGCTGCAAAGAAGAGACCATTATTAAACATTGCTATTATTAAACAATATAATGACCATTGTTAAACAATGTCTACTTTTTGCATTTCACGAACATAAAAAAAGTAAACTATTTAAGGAAATGGATCATAGATTAAGAATTTAAAAGTTATGATTAATATTATAAAGCTTTATTGCAACTGAAAAAAGCTTGTTATCTGTTGTACGTTCCTGAATAGACATACATCTATGACTGGATGCATTTCCTTTCCATTTAAGCTTCTATTTCTGTAAAGAAGTTCTGCATAAAAAATTTCGTTCTATTTCAATTTTTAATCCAGTCTCCAGTATTAGTTTAGTTCCTATGGGACCTGTATGTTCATGATTTTCGGAGGCGCAACACAAGCTCCCTGAGACCCATAATGAGTGAAAAAGGCAGGTGAATATTCTGGACTTCTTTGGAAAAATTACAGATAAAGTAATAAAAATAGCAATAGTCAGATGATCAGTGAATAAGACTTACCAGAGCATTCACAGTCCTCATCAGAGAGCATTACAAAGAAGCTTAAAAAAGAGAAAAATAGAAAAAACAAAATATCAAGAAAATATGGTTCAGATTATCAAAAATTTGGATTTCTTCAAAAACCTGGTAGTGAGCAGGATCCAAGGCTTTTTTGAGTTATTTATCATGAAAGTTAATCAAATGATGCCGTAAAACCATCAAAATTTAGAATTTGCTTGCAATAAAAACCCCCATATTTAGTTGACAATCCACTAGAATATTTTCAAAGGATGCATGAAGGTATGAAAAAGCAAAGAGGGGCTTCAACAAATATGGTTGCTGAAGACAAGTCCCTATTAATGGCTTCTACTTGATAGCACTCCAAATAGCAGAGACTAAAGATTGATGTTTGTAAACAAACCCATGTGCATACTTAATTTTGGACCCCTGAATATTTCCCCAAAATCTGTGAGATATGTGCCAGATCTGTGGAGTGTCATTTCTCTTTATTATTTATGTTTTCATTAATTCTGTGGTACCCTAAGTAACATTTTAATGGGGTAAACATAGTGTTATGTCCTATTTATTTATATTTAGAGTTTGAAGTCTTGTGATTATATCTTTGAATCTCAAAGGAATAGTGTCAAAAATGGAGTTTCATATCAAAAGTATTGATATTATATTGGGAGAAGTTTATTTGGACTTTCCTATTTTATACTAGGATTGTTTAACCTTGTGTTAAATTACAAATATCCCAACAGCCTGTATTAGCTTACAAGTCCTGTTAGCCAACACTGAATTAACATTATTTTGTTCCACTTAATTTGACATCACTTTTGGAGAAGTTGGTGAAGAGAACACTATATAATTTACCTTATTTGGTGCTTAATTAGTGTGGCATTTAGTCTTCGAAATCTGACAATAAAGTCAGTGACGTAATTTTCTGCCATTTTTTCCTTCATTATTTTCTCCATTATTTGTAAACAAAAGACCTCATTATTTGTTTTGTTTACGTGCTGATCATGACGAATTGATATCTGTCGGCTGAACATTATTTTTCCCGCGTTTTAAAGAAACGCAGCGCTTTTTCCCGTACCATGCCACCACCGGGCGAAAATAAGGCCCTATCAAGTAGGAGATCAAAAAGGACATACGGAAGTCCAAAAAAGGGATCTGGCAAATGTATTGCCTGTGATGTTGCATTAGACGATGATTCTCGGGCCATTCTTTGTGATGGGTGTGAGAAGTGGATATGTATCAAGTGTCTAGATATACCTGAACCTGAATATCTGCTTATCACGAAAATCTCCTGACGTGTAGATGTTTGTATCAAGTGCTCAGCATGAAATATCCATCAATATCAGTTAACACTCAAAATCCAAATGTTGAGAATGTACAAGCTACAATAAAAAGCATGAAAATGAGATCATTGGCAAAACCCGTCTCAAGCAGCCTTTCAGGAAATTGTTCACTCATCTTTAGAAAACTTGGAAACATCACTAAAAGTTGAGAACTCACAAACTATCAGCGAGATAAAAAGCACAAGTATCGGCCCTAAAAACCCGGGTATCCGAAAAATGCTTACTCTCTGATATGTGTTCTGAAGTCCAGACGGTAGTTCTTCAAGAGACAACAAGCATCAAAGCCAATCTTACCCAGCATCTTGATAGCGAGATCCAGCGCCTTTTATTCCGATGAAAGGGACAGGCAATATAGTCCTTAACATAGTTGCGTATGGAGTCCCTCCAAAACCCAATGACCAGCTATTCACCAAGTCTTATCTTGATCAAAAGTACAAGCTCAGAGACGTTCATATCAATAATGTGAGAAGACTTCCTATCCCTACTAACTCTCTGCCATCTACACGCCCTCCTCCTGTGCTTTTTACTGTCCCAAGTCTGGACATCAAAAGGTCAATCATCAACCGCTCCCGCAAGCTCCGCAAGGATATACAATTTCATGGTGATGCATCCAAGACAGAGAGAAACAGGAGAAAGGCCTTAGTTGAAGAGCTGAAAAGAAGAACAAACTCAGGTGAGCCTAACCTCATGATCTTCAAGGACCAAATCGTTCCAGAAAACGAGGCCGCTCATTTTGGACGGAAACCCCCATCCGGGCCCCCTCCAAACCAATCCGTGATGGAAACCAAGTTACGTCATCGTCTCTTTAGGTAAATAGTTTTGTTTCTCCATTGCCTCGTTTTGTTCGTCATTTTGATAAACCGTCAGTTGATAATTCTTGTGAAGCTTCATCCGATCCTCCTCCAGACGTTTCTCATGTCCATCTAAGAGTTTTTTGTCCTGATGATAATTCATATGTTCTATCTAATAATTTGTTCGTGGCATATCAGAGTTCAGCAGATTCAAGTTTTTCAAGTGCCATATCTGAAGTTACCTCTGACTCTCAACAGCCAAATATCCCGAGTCAGAAGCCCCCTTATGGAAATACTTTCCGTGTTCTATCAAGCAATATTGACTGTCTGGCAAATAAGCTACTTGAATCTGAAGTGCCTCTTAAGGAAGAAGCAGCAGATGTTGCGAGCTTTGTTGAACTGTTACCAAAACATAGTCTATTTACGGTAACTAAAACGTCACTACATATCTGTGGATGTCAGCTATTTAGAAACTTGGAGCACCTAAATTGTCGAAGAGGAGTTGGTGTTTATGTAAGAGACAGTATCCACGTTAGTGTTGTAAATCCTTCTATGCTTGATATATCTTTGATTGAAAGTGCATGCTTGATATCTCCATTGCTAATAAAAAATTGTGTCTTGGGTGCCTCTATCAAAGTCCAAGTGCTCCTTACCTTGAAGATAGTGAATTGCCCCTCAAAACTTTTATTAATGTAATGGCATCTTCAATATCCCTTCCTAGCTCATCCGAGTTAATAATCATTGGAGATTTTCATTTTCCTGCAATTGAACTGAACATTCTTCATATCAAAGTAGAGACTCGCCTTTTTTATCTTGCCATCATATAAGTTTCTTCAACAGACTATTGATAAGCCTACACACTATAGAACTGACCAGAATCCCTCACTGTTAGATCTCGTCATATTGCATGATCCTGATTCCCTCATTCGAAATGATTATTTACTGCCAACTGCTAGTAGCGACCACCAAGTTATTCTGTCTATGTTGTCTCTATACAATCGTCCTCAGACTTTCACCGCCTATGACGCAGTACAGCAGGAATTTTCATCTACAAACCGGTCAATGCTTATTACCAGTCACATCAATGAGTTTTGGTTAAATTTCAAGAAAACCACTCTTTCTCTTGAGAAGAAACACTCCAGGGTTATTTTTAGAAAAGAGCCGAAAATACTTCCCTTCTTACTGAGGAAGTTAAGAAGGTGATTAACAAGAAATCTAGAATTTGGAAACGGTATATGAAGAAGAGGAACCAGGAGACTCTGTCAATTTACAAGGCACCACAGAATCATGTAATGGATTCTGTAAAAAACTTGAATCTGCTTACGAGGAAAAATTAGCTTCTGACATCAAGTTAAACCCAAAATCTTTCTAGAGACATGTCTCTGCTAAAAACCCAAATCATCATACTATTCCTGACCTTCTTGACAACGGTGTACTACACTCATCTCCATTAGATAAGGCCGACCTTCTAAATGCACAATTTGCTTCTGCCTTCACCCAAAACTGAGGTACCTCGTCACCAGATCCTCCATCGTATGAAGTGCTTTTTGCCATGCCTGATCTTTCAGTAAGTGGATTAATGGTTTTCAATAGCCTTGGAAAGCTTGATGTAAATAAATCAAAGGGACCAGACAGTGTTCATCCACGTCTTCTTAAGGAGAGTCGAAAAGCTCTCAGTTACCCCCAGTGTATGTTGCTTCGGTTATCTCTTCAAAATGGGGAACTACTGCATGATTTTTTGAGTCTTCATCTGACTTGCGTGCGGAGAGGTGCTCTTCAAATTCTATTTTATTTACGCGCAGTGGCGTTGTTTGACATTTGTGCATCTAATCTATGATTTTCGTTTGTAAATATGAACTTGAGGATTATTTTGGATAGTGAATCTCCGCACAGCAGGTAGACTTTCTTTGGTTTTTACCCTGGGTTAAGACGGGTTGGTCGGTTTCAAGGTAGCCCTCCTCCCAATTACCCTAGTAAACAGCACCTATTTTTTTCCAAGTTAATTATGACTTCATATTACTGCCCTGAGTTTGAAAACCCAGTAGCTAGTGGGGCGGTTCAGTGCACCAAATGCATTCAGTGGTGGCATCCTAAGTGTGCAAGGGTAACGCTTAGAGCCAGAGAGAAACTAATGGTATGGTTGTGCTTAAATTGTGACTTCCCCACTTCACCTTCATTTACTAGCGGTATGAAAATTCCGTGCAAAGTTACGCCACAAGCGAGCCATAGACCTAGACCCCTTGTCAAAAAGACACCAATAGTCACACCAAGGAATTCTAATACCAAAACCAAGACAGTAACTAGGCCTAGCAGTGAGGATGAAACTCCATGCATGAATTGTTCTGAACATGTTAATGAAGTCTCAGCTTTAACTAACAGATGTTCCGTTCTTGAGAATCAACTCTCAGCTATTCAAAATGAACTATTACCTCTACGAAATGCCCACGAATCACTCCAATCTGATTTACGTAACCTTCAGAACTTAACTGACGTAAAAACAAAAACTATTGACACCCTAATGATGCAGTAAAATCAATTGGGAATCCTTTCTCCCATGCCACCCGTGAAGTTACGCTCGTCTCCCTTTAGCTCTGAAATGAATAATTTTATACAAACCCCGAGCAATCAGATTTGTAACTCATTAAGTGACATAAAAAGTGCATACAGTTTGAGAATGATCCTCGATCACGAGATTCAGGAAAGTGTTAAATAAGCTGACGTAAGGTTAACTGACAGGAATAAATTCCTAACATTCAACCGACTGAAGATGAACCACTAGTTGTTTTCGAGAAAATATTTCAACAAAAAGTAACGCGCAAGTCCTTAACCAGTAAAGGACATAATATTATATGCAGGCTTTCCAGAAAGTCTAGCTCAGGTAACAAAAGCATCTTTCCTAATGGTTTCTGATGTTTATCGACAAAACCCAGAACTTCTGAAAATAGGCGGTTTTGCTGAATTTATAAGAATGCGACCTGATGACCATCCACTAGGGAAAAAAGGTGGCGGAGTTCTTATTTATACCCATGAAATTTTAAAAGCAGCTAGACTTGATGTCCCTTTTTTAACTGAGTACGACGAAATAATGTGGGTCATTCTAAAACCATGACGTCTCCCCAGGAATTTCGCTGGTATTGCTCTCTGGGTGTATTATTACTCGCCAGGTCAGACGAATGAATACCGCCAAGCATTCGTAGAAAAGCTACAACTCAGTTCAGATTTTGTTTTGGGCAAATAAGCGTCATGCGGAATTTTTAATGATGGGCGATGCCAATGAATTAAAGCTCTATCACCTGGACGCCAGAATCGACCTGAAGCAGCTTGTCAATTTTCCCACAACCCAAGGTGGTAACACCCTTGACCAAATTCCCACACATATGCACAAATTTTACAATATACCTACGACCGGGGTTCCGATTGGAGGAATTTACCACTTTTCTCTTGAACTTAACCCCACCAGTTCCATTAATATCGATTACACTACAACTGTAACTATCAGTCAACCAATCAGAGATGAGAGACTTCTGGCTCTTGTCAATGGTTAAGCTGCGAGAAATGGGGAAAATTTCAAGATGCTAAAAGTAGCAATGAAAGAGCTGCTATTTTCCAAGAAACTTTGTTTCAAAATTAAAAGGCATGTTTTCCTGTGAAGTCAACAAACGTTTCTCGTCAGATCGACCATATATTACACAAGAAGTTAATAAAATGATAATGGAAAAGAAACGGCTTTTCCTCATGGTAATACCCAACAAGCCAACAGGTTGAAAAACAAACTAAGAAGTCACTATAAAACACGCGAGCAAATATGTAGAACGTGAAGTTAATCATCTGTTCGAATCCAAACCAAGCCAGTGGTACAACCGAATCAAAAGGATGAAAGGCAAGGTGAAAAAGGAATCAATTCTGGCACTGATGAAGACGACGTCACAAAAGCCAACTCTCTTAATGAACATCCAGGTAACATTGTGCAATCCCTCCCGCCTTTGCTGAGCGTGGAAGTACCCACCCATTACCCACAGCATTACCCCTGTAGATATTCCGTCGATCTCATCAAAGTGTTTCCAGATTATCTTAGTGGCCCCCTAACACCCCTTTTTAATCAGGTGACAAAAACAGCTGAGTATCCATCAATTTGCAAAAATAGGTTCATTACACCAATACCAAAAAAGATGCACCCAATGATTTTTCGGGTGTCCGACCAATTACCATGACACCCATTTTTAGCAAAGTGTATGAAAGGTTGCAGCATGGCTGAAAGACGGTATAATGGAGAAAATTGATCCGAGGCAATTTGGAAATATGCCGAATACATCTACATCTCATTACTTAGTAAGTATAATTGACAGTATTTTACAAAACTCGATGAACCAGATTCTTGGATTAATCTTATTGCAATAGATCTAAGAAAAGCTTTTGATTTAATTTGCCACAATATTCTTGTGAAAAAAAATTTTTTGGACTAGGTATACATTCATTCCTTGTGCATTTAATTGCTAGTTTTCTTTCTGATAGATGTCCACGTAAAAAATATAAGTCCACCTACCCCAACCCACTACCCATTTTTTGGAGTTCCCCAAGGTACCTTCTTGGGATCACTTTTGTTTCTTGTCATGATAAATGATTTGGCAACAACGGTGGAAGACCGCTGAAAATATGTCGACGATCTCTCATTCATTGAATGTTGTCAAAAAAATCGACCAAGCTGAGCAGGTTCACTAATGAATGATATATGTCAAGAGGAAAAGGTGGAAAAAATGACTGTCAACTTTGATAAAACTTTGATGGTCAATTTTGTCAACTTTGATGGCTACCGCAACAGCAACGCTTTAAAAAATTTATAATAAATTTCTTGTGAAATTTACCTAGATTTATCAGCAGTCATTGAACCAATCTTACAACAAACCATCTTCTGGACAACACTGTAGTGTTTTTTTGTGGATCGTGAAGTCCTCCCTTTGAAAGAGTGCAGACAGTCTGGTTTTATAATATAAATTTTTTTTTCTTCTTCTTTTTGATTGTATTAAAGCTTATTCCAATAGGCAATGCATAGAACACCCCCCAAAAAAATCCCCCCGGACCCTACCCCAAGTACCACCGAAAACATTCAACCCCTTGGCTGGTCAAGTCAACTTTCTCAAAGCTCACATGAGGGGTCATTGAATAGTACAATGGTGGAAGTCAGGGCGTATGTCACAATACAGGATGATAATGAAAATGAATTTCAAGAAGTCCTATCAAGAAACTCCAAAAAAAAAGGAAAAAAAATTCCCCAATCAAAAATAATACCCCTCCTCATGATCCAATATCCCCCTCACAAAACCTTGGAATTTACTTAATAATCACTCCAGATACCCCCTTTGAGATAAAAAAGATAGCTCTCTTGAGGGTTGCAATTTTCAAAGTGTTAAAATCAATGTTTTCATTAAACATTAACCGTGATGGATCTCTGCTAATAGCCCTTCAAGATTCTAAATCAGCAGATATATTACAGAATTCAAAATCTGTTCTTATCATACCACTAAAATCTGTTCTCTGGACCCCAAACCAAAACCCAACTAAAATAGTAGTGTATAGCATCCCTTCAGAAATTCCCATTCAGGATCTAAGAGAAGGGCTCTCTGACAGAACTGGTAAACCAATCCCAGTAGCTGATGTAACCCAATTGGGTAAACCAGATGCCAATGGCCAAAAGTTAAGCAAGTCTTTCTTATTCACACTAAGACAAGAAAATAATAACCTGGATCAGATATTCCTCTTTGGACAAAGGAAACCCCACAATCCAAAACCTATCCAATGCCAAAAATGTTTAAAAGTAGGACACACAAAAAACACATGCAGTGAAACACTACATGAATGCAATTCTTGTAAAAACTCCCACCCCACTGGAATGACAAATTGTAAAATCAATCAGCCAGAATGTATCAACTGTAATGGTCCCCACGATTCTACTAATAAAACTTTATGTCCTGTATATAAAAAACGAGCACTAACACTCCAAATAGCAACAGAAAGAACATACCTTACCCTTTTGCAGCAATGGAAGCAAATGCAGCTCAATCACACCTGACCCAAAACTTTATGAAACCACCCAACCCTCTCACCCACAGACCAACCATTCTACCAAAAGCATCAAGCACCACCAATAAGACTCCTTCCTCAAAACAACCAAGCTCCCATTCCTATAAGAAAGATTCACCCTGGACAAACCTTCTAGCCTCTGCAAGTAATGATAGAAGATCAGAATGGCCACCTCTCCCAAGTAGAAATGAATCAGAAGTATTAACGGGAATTAATCAAATTATCAACAAAAAGCCAGATGAAAATCCAAATGAATTAACACCTAACATGTGCCTATTTATACTAAATTCTAATCCAGTACAGTCAATGAACCTAAAACAACCACAAAAAGCAAAAATCATAAGCGAATTGGCAAAATTGTACCTACCCAATCACATGCATATCCAAGCAAAAAAAGATCTTGCTCTGCTCCTAGCAAAGCTAAACATTGATACACAGCGAAATGAAAATTAAAACAACAAAGCAGCATATTTCGATACTTCAGTGGAATGTAAGATCACTTTCAGAAAATAAGTTAAATGAACTTTTATCTTTTATGAATAATAATTCCATTGATATTACTTGCCTTCAAGAAACCCATTTGACTAATAACCAACAAAGTTTCCAGGATATACTATCCTGAGAAAGGATAGGTCTTCACAGAGAAAAGGAGGTGGCGTAGCTATAATTTTAAATAATAATATTAAATTTTGCGGTATTAATTTCCCAGATTCTTCAAATGATGTTGATGTTATTGGTATCAATGTCTGGATAAATAATACAAAAACATACATATTAAGTCTTTATAACCCTAATGGCCAGAATACAGATGCCATGGACTTTTTCACCTATATTACTAATTCTAATATGCTAAAAAATAACCATCTGCGGGGAATTTAATGCCCACACTCTTTTGTGGGGGGATAAGCCAGCAAACAAAGCTGGTAAGCTTATTGAAAGATTGATTTCATATAATGCCGATTTAGCAATTGCTACCCCTCCTAATCTAAATAGATATTTTAACCCCAAAAGTGGCAAATTCTCAACTATCGACCTACAAATTGTTTCAATAAATATACTAAATAAAATTTATATTAAGAAAATTGAAGATCTATGCAATGACCATTTTGCAATAGTATCCTCTTTAAATGAACCAGCCAAAATTCTCCCACATATCCCTAAATATGTCAACACCAAAGCAAATTGGACCATGTTTAGAAATAAGCTTAATGAAGAAGTCCTAAGTTTAACCCAGAATTCTCATACCTCTGTTGTAACTGCTGACACATATGCTGAAGCTATGACATCAATATTAACAAATGCAGCTAATCAAGTTATCCCCAAAACGTCACCTAGGAAAACAATCCCTAGACACACCCCTAAAGCATGGTGGACAGAAGATTGCCAAATTATGTGGAGAATAAAAAATGCAACTAGGAGAGCATACCTAAAAAACATCCCCTGCCACATATTTAAGTAAATTACAAGCAGAGGCTAACCTCAAGAGAACAATAATTAATGCTAAATATAATTATTGGAATAATCTTTCCAGAGAAACATCTGAGCCAAGCAAACATAGACTTATAAGCAAAATCTGTGCGAAAAAAACATCCCCCAACCCTCTTATGTATGAACTAATACATGAGAATTCCCACTATGATAATGACACTGATAAGACAAAATTATTTGCCTCCCTTTTCTCAAAAAAGCTAACATCAAAAAACAAAAATATCACTACTCAAATCTTGACAAATCCTATTTACCAGCCCCGACCAGGTTCAGAGTATATAAACCATCCCTTCTCAATACATGAATTGAATAATGCAATACAGCATATCAAGGCCAATGCTACAAGTAGCTATGATAATATACACCCTATATGGATAAAGAATCTTACCCCTTTGTACAAACAGGAGCTCCTAAATTGCTATAACCATGCATGGGCTACATCCACATTCCCTAATAACTGGAAATGTTCATCTCTCATACCAATTTTAAAGAAAAATAAACCTAAACATGACCCTGAGTCATATAGACTTATAATGATTACCCCAGTGCTGGGAAAATTCATGGAGAAAATGATTTACCATCGGCTGCTATGGTTTGTTGAGAAGAATAATCTGATACCTCATACTCAAACTGGCTTCAGGAAACACCGCTCATCAACAGATGATTTCGTAGTGTTAACAAATGCAATAAATGAATCCCTATAAAAAAAATAATGTTCTAACTGCTGCATTCCTAGATTTTGAAGGAGCATATGATAATATTGACCACCAGATTCTCTTAGTTAAACTTACAAACCTTGGACTACCCCCCAAACTCGTATCCTTCATAAAATCCTTCATAGAAAACCGAAGCTTCATAGTTTGTGTAGGTTCAGCCTCTTCACAAAAGACTTCAACAACCAAAGGCCTTCCACAGGGTGCAGTCCTGAGCTGCCTCCTATTTTCACTATTTCTCTGGGACATGAACTTCCCACATACCAATCTAAAGTACGCTGATGATCTGGTATTATGGGCAACTGGCAATACCTTCTAGATTGCGCATTCAAAGTTGCAAAATGCACTTTCCCAATTTGAAAAGTTTTCTCAAAAGTCCATTTTACCTACTGCACCCACAAAGTCAAAAATTATCTAATTCCACCTTAAGCGGAATCATTCTAATGCAAGGCTAACATTAAATGGAATACTTATCCCAGAGGACAATCAAATTAATTATGTAGGGCTCATACTTGACCAAAAACTAA
Source organism: Artemia franciscana (assembly GCF_032884065.1). Classification (NCBI taxonomy): domain Eukaryota; kingdom Metazoa; phylum Arthropoda; class Branchiopoda; order Anostraca; family Artemiidae; genus Artemia; species Artemia franciscana. The sequence continues at coordinate 221,721 of NW_027068448.1, forward strand.
ACTTCCACCTCCACATCACAAACACAATAAAAAAGAGCTATAGAAAAATAAGAATAATTAAAAGGCTACTAGCCACACCTTGGGGCTGTAATGAGAAAACACTACTCCAATTTTATAAATCATACATAAGACCCCATATTGATTATGGCCTCATAGTTTATGGTGCTTGTGCTAAGACCCACATACAAAAAATTGAAACGACGCAAAATTATATAATTCGTCTTATATTTGGTCTTAGGAAACCAACAAAAACTAAGTTTCTGCTTACTGAGAGTGGACTATCACCAATAAACGAAAGAAGAAGATCTGTACTAATTAATTACCTTACAAAAATTGAAGCCAAGGATTCTCATACCCTGCATAACTGGCTAAGAAATCCATCTATGTTAGAGGCGTTGCAAATGAATATGCAAATATCCAGAAGAAGTTCCCAGTGCCAGTAAAATCTATTGCACCCACATTCCCCCAAACCCCCCCTTGGAGTTGGTCAATCCCCATAATAAACAGTGATTTTTCAAAGTGGACAAAAGAACTTACTCCCATTTCTTTTATTCAGAAAAAATTTGCCAAGCTAAATAATGTTGCTTATAAAAACCATTTCCAAATTTTTGTAGATGGGTCCAAAATGAATGAGAAAGTGGCAAGCGGATCATTCTTCCCAGCCTATAATATCGCTTTAGGAGAGAGATTACACGATAATTCATCTGTAATGTCTGCCGAGCTAAATGCCAAAATCATGGCATTAGATTTCCTCATGGTTAGTGAACATATGAATGTTAATATTAAAAATATTATAATATATTCTGACTCTTTGTCAAGCCTTGAGCTTCTTTCTTCAGCTCCTCAATATAAGATGGATATTGACACATTTCTTTGTCTTAGGATTATTGATATTTTTGCTTCAAAAGGTATTTTAAATCATATACAGTATATTTCAAGCCACTAGGGTATAATAGGTAACCATAAGGCAGATGAAATAGCAAAAAATGCTTTAAATATTGACCAGCCAAGTGGGAGACCAATCCCCACTAGAGATCTTTACCGCTGGAGACTTACAGAGGTACTGCTGAATAATAAGAATCCTACCCTATCACCTTTCCGAAGTAAGCACCTTTCCAAGATTTATCATAGAATTCGGTCAGGTTCAAATGGGCTAAATTTTCAGGCATTTTCATATCAGATCCCTAATTCAAGTGGCGAAGTTCCCTCGTCCCCCCTTTGCAGGTCATGTAATCTTAAGAACGAAACAATAGATCATTGCCTATTTGAATGTAATATGCTGACGTCTGCAGAGTATACTTTGCGATGTAAAATGTTAGAATGCTTCAAACACCACAAAATTCCACTTACAGCCAAGAGTCTTGCTGACCATACTTTCTCACAGAGCACAGAGCTCAATATATATTCTCTTATAATTCAACTGCTGGTATCAAAAGATATACTTCAAGAAATCTGAGCAGATACAAATCATATAAGACAAACCAGCTCCATAGCTCTGTCGATCCCACAGAGTGAGCCAAAAGGAAAAGGGCTAAATAGTATTGACTGAAAAGCCCGTCTGCTGAATAAGAAGAAGAAGAAGATAAATCTGAAATTTTAACCATTTCTTTTTAAAATCTACGCCAGCTTTTAATCCACTTATTCCCAGCGCCAGTCAAGTGACCGAAATTAAACTGCTCGGCGTTCATATCACTTCAGATCTGAAGTGGAACGAACATGTTGATGGCATGTTAAAAAAAAGCTAATTTGGCCATCAGGTCTCTGAAGTTGTTGGCTCGCTATTAATCCCTGCACCAAACCTCCTACGCATCTATTTTTCTTATATTCATTCCACACTTGAACTGTTGCCCTGTATGGCATTTCGGGCTGACAAGGGAACAGTCGGACCTGGTTGAGAGGGTACAATACCGTACCCTCCTAGTAAACTCAAAAGCCCCAAAAGTCCGGTACATATCCCTCCTTAATCAGTTTCAACTTCAAACCCTTCAATCCCATCGTTTAAAACTCGCCTTATCCTTTGGTAATCAAATCCTGTCCAGCCCTATGCAGAGAAATATCCTCCCACCCCAACATCAACCAGCACAGTAAGGCCAATCAGGGTCATTGCAGAGTCTGTACCGAAACTTCAACCTATGACTGTGTCACATGCTCGTTATAAGCTTAGTTTTGTGCCCTCGTTTGTCAAGTTGTTTAATGCTGGGTTGACTTTTTAATCTGGATTATTGTTGTTAATTGTATATATTATATTTTTGTGTGTATTTGTCGACTTATTTTCGTGTGTATGTGACACTTATTGTTGTTAATTGTATATATTGTGATTTTGTGAATGTTGATTTTGACTTGTCGACGGACATTTGTGTGTGCATGACAATAAAAACTAATAATCCGCTCTGTCCATTGCATGTTTTTTCAAATAAAGTGAATTTTATTTTGAAATTAGAATTTGATTGGAAAACATCTTATATAACTCTGATCCATAAAAAGGGACGAAGAGACTCTGCAGAAAATTACCATCCTATAAGCATCACTTCTTCAGTTGTTAAGGTGCTTGAGAGATTTGTTAATAAAGCTCTAATTGAACATCTTGAGGTCAATAACATCCCCTCATCATAACAACATCGATTCAGCTCTGGTAGATCTGTGGACACTAGCCTCATCCAAACATATGAAATAGTGACTACACTACTTGATAAGGGTTGTCCTGTTGACATGATTCTTCTTGATCTGTCCAAAGCATTCAAAAAGGTTTGTCATGAACTCCTCAAAATCAAACTGAAGGCTGCAGGTATTGCATAGCAGATTATAGGCTTCCTCTCTGAAAGATCACAGATTGTCAGAGTTTTTTATTCACAAAGAACTCCTCCTTTCTCTTCTCCCACAACTGTAATAAGTGGCGTGCCCTAGGGCCCTATTCTTGGAGCAACACTTTTCAACTTCTATGTCAATGATCTACCCATCCTTCTTTCAAATCTTATTACCCTTTAGGCTGATGACTCAAAAGTAGTTGGAAAAGCGGCTACTCCCTTTGACCAGCAATAAACTCAAACAGATCTTGACAGTCTAGGAAGATGGGCTAGTATGTGGCTTCTTGCTTTTAATGTTGACAAATGCCATGTAATCCATTTTGGCAAACACAACAAGCATCATAAGTATTTCCTTCAAGACAACTTCCTTTCTCCTGTTTCCGATGAAAAAGATCTTGGGGTTATTATTGACCACCAATTAATGTTGAGCAGCCATGCTAAGTCTGTTTCATCTTCTGTAAATAAATCCCTCGGTATCATAAAAAGAACCATTTCCAGCTGACACCCAAGAGTTTTTATAAAGTTATATAAGGCAGTTCTACAACCATGTCTGAAGATCCGAATGTCATTGGTAGCCTTTTTTATCAAAAAAAGGTAAGAAGTTGCTTGAGGATGTCCAGCGTCGTGCTACTAAGATGGTTAGCAGCATGAATAAATTTCCTTACAAAGAAAAACTATGTCATTTGAAGCTGCTAACACTGACATACCAAAGAAAAAGGGATGATATGATTTTAATAAAAAAAAATCCTTTCTAAAAATACCCTTCTCGGTCTCTTTGCACAGCCCTTGCATTCTGTTACTAGAGGACATTCAATGCTCCCCATGCAGCATTCCACAAGTAGACTTAGAAGTCATTTCTTCAGCCAAAGAGTCATCAATCTGTGGAATCAATTGTCTGAGAAAAGAGTTTCTGCAATTTCAACCAACATGAATAAGTCCCAACTTGATAAGGATTGGCTCTGCCAAGAGCTCCTTTACAATTGGGAAGCTGCAGAGTCCTCCACAAGAGTCTAGATCAACAACCACTGAAGAAGTGGTTGTTGATCTATACTGAGAGGTAGAAGTCAACTGAAGTTGACTTCTACATCTATTTACAGTTTAAGGAGCAGAGTTGAAAAAATTACTGAAGATATTGAAAATCAATTTATAACAACTGAAAAAATGCACCATTTTAATCAATTCAACTTGATGGATACATAAACATCAGTGACAAAACATTTCTCTTTTGTGTTATAAGGGTTGAGTTCCAAGGAGAATTTCAAAACAACTTTTTTTTCCTGCTGAACTTGCAGGGCAGAGTAACTAGCTTCAATACTTTTAAGGCCCTTGGATAGCAAGAAATTGAGTGAAAAAAGGTTTAGGCATTTGCACACAGTCAGTGCTTACTTGACATTACTCAGGAGCTTTTGCAAGAATAAAAATGTTAGTCACCCAGACATTTTGTCTACCCATTGCATTTGACGTTGTGAGCTGTTTGTGGTGAAAAACTAGAGTATTATCCAATGCTATAAAACTTGTGAATGAAATTACACATAAAGCTCTCAATTCTTAGATGTTTGAAATGCTTTGCAAAGAAATGGGTTCCCAGTACACTTACCTTCTTCTTTATGCCATGGTAAGATGGGTATTAAGGGGCAAAATGCTGAGCTGACTGTGTTTTTTATACATGAAGAAAACGGATTATTTGTTTCAGTGGCAAAATAATCAGAAATTTCAAAGACTCTTGTCTGATGATTAGTGGGTAGCCAAGCTGGAATACTTGGCAGGTATTTTTTTTCCTAAATGAGCTAAACATATCTTTTCAAGGGCAACTCAAGGATGTGTTTACATTACAAGGAAAGATGGACAGTTTTTGAAAGAAAATCACTGTGGCTAACATGGTTGGCAGATGGATATCTACAAATGTTGCTGAATTTATGGAAGAGAAGGATCTCAACAATTAAGGGGTATATAAGACTATTCAAGAGCCCTTACAGCAACTGACATAAAAATTTCAATTTTATTACCCACAAGAAGATCAAAGGCACAAATATATATGGATAATAGATTCACTTTTTTCTAACATTAAAGAGGACAAACTAAGAATAAAGAAAACAGAAAGTCTTGTTCATCTTTCCTGTGATGACAGTCTTGCATTAAAATTCAAGCCTTCTTTATCAAGAGCCCATTTTAGGTCTCTGTGAGAAATGAATACTCATTACTGAGTGAGAAAGCTATCGAAATTTTGATTAAATTTTCAACTGTATAATTAGGTGAAACAAATATTTTCAGCTATGGCAGCAATTAAGGCTTGGTACCACTCTTGGCTTCAGATCAAAGTAGCTCTTTTTCTTGCAGTAAGACCATTGAAACTGAATCTCCATACCATGATGTCAAATATACAAGAGCAACCATCATATATATATATATATATATATATATATATATATATATATATATATATATATATATATATATATATATATATATATATATATATATATATGTGTGTGTGTGTATATATATATATATATATGTATATATATATATATATATATATATATATATATATATATATATATATATATATATATATATATAATATATATATATATATATATATATATATATATATATATATATACCAAACAAAAATGACACATTTAGTGGCCAACAAATGTCTAATGGTTGTTGATTGCTGCTCTAGAGGAAGAAGGATTGGAGTTAGGCCCTTATAAATACATTCCTGGGACATACTTCAGCCTCTAGAACCATCCCTGAAAGTTTTATTTTGCTAACATAACCCCTTTCCAAGATAGCCAAAAGTAGCTAAAGTACAATTTTTGAATTAAAAGTAACCTAGTCTATTTATGCCTTGAATTGTCAATTGTTTTGCCTTTTCTTCAAATTCATTAACAATTTTTCAAAGGAGCTGAAAATCCTATACATATCTAGGCTACAATTTAGGCTGGTGTTATATTTTTAACACTTAGGGAGAAGGGTCAACTCCATTTGCAATTTAAATTAATGTTAAATTTTGATTTGCAGCCCAAATTCCAATTAGCCTAGGTCTAGAGCATTAAAATTATGTCTAGGCTATTTCTTAAACATCTTGATTTTCATTCAATCACACAATTTACCAAGATTAGAAACAAAACAAAAATTTTCTTTCAGAATTCAGATAGGCTAGGAATCAATCTGACAAGTAGCCGACAGATTATAATTTTTCAAGCATTAGAAATAACAAAATGTTAGACAAAATAAGTTAACAATCCTTCCCAGGTTACATATAACTTTAACCAGGTAACTTTAACAGGTTACAGTAAAGCTTTAAAAAATAAGTTTTGTGTCTACTTCTGATGTAGAAACTTAATAGCAATCCAAACAAATCCTGAAACTTTTTTTTCCTTTCTTTCTGATATATATAATCCTTTTAATTCTATATATGTAGTTACCACTGAAAATCGGAAAACTAAGAGCCATCTTCACTTTTAATTTTCAGGTCATTTAAGGCCTTTTTTGCGACAATCCGAATTGCTAATCGACAAGCTGACTTAAATCCAAAACGCGTTTTTTGCGACAGGTGGGATTCTTGAAAATCGTTTTTTCCGACAATCCGACAATCCGGTTTCTTGATGGGTTTTTCGATTTCACGAACCCAGTCGGGAGATAGATTATAAGCTGGGATTGCTAATCTTAGAGCGGAAGTTTTGAAATAAACAACACATGATTGATCAAGGATATGAAACAAGCATACAAGAAATCATCACCTCTTGCTACTAGGTGGATGAATCTGATGGAAGCCAAACTTTTCAAAGTAAGTACAAAGAAGCCCTTAAAAAAGGTGGTAGGCTACTGAAAGTCATGGATCCCACTGGGGGATGGAGTGATGGAATTATAGGAAATATGATTCCTCTATAGATTGTCTGATGAAAATTTTGGTAATCAGTTGATTGATAGATAAATAATCTGTTCATTGATAGTGCTCGTATTTTTATAATCATTGGTTGAACTCTTCAGGTGTAGATTTCAAAAAGAAGAGTTTGAAGGCTATGAAATAGGAATTCTAAACTGACAAAATAGAATTCTGGCCATGCACAAGTAACTTGTGATTTTTTTTCACTTTAGGCCTATTTGGATAAATGTTGGGTAATATCCCAAAGTTTGAATCATATAGACCCAAAGACAGGTCAAGAGTTTGAAATTTTGGCAGTAACTTTCACAATGAGGCTCCAAGACTTGTCAAGATACATAGAAATCTTTGTTAAAACCTTTTGATGCTCTAGGTTTGATACTTTATTTAAGGGACATACTTTAGCCTTTAGACCCATCCCTGAAAGTTGTATTTTCCTAACCTAACCCCCTGGTACTCTTTTACATGTTGAACAAATTGTGAAGAAATGCCTGGCCCCTCATTTCACTGATTTGGCTAAAAATCTTGGAAGTATCTTATCTCAAAAAACATCTGATACAATTTAATTGTTTTGTAGAGATGACAAACAATAGCATTAAAACTGGGTATTTGCTTACCTAAAACTGTGTCCCTTCTGTTGTAAAGCATTTTAGATAGATTCTAAGCAAACCATGGGTATATTGCTGTGACAAATGGTTTTGCTTAAATGAATTGTTGGAAAACAAATAGCAAATATAAATTTTCTTTATATAGTATTTTAAGACTAGAGTATCACAAAGTTAAACATTCAAATTGTTTGATTCTGACTTAAGTAAACACAATTCCTGATGGAGTTTTGTTGATACCTGTCTTAAAATTTATTTTTCAAAATATAATATATTGTTCATGGGATAGTAGTGAAAATAGCAACTATGACGATTTTTATCAATATTTTCTTTTGCAACTAATTGTTATTCTCTAGTTACATTTGTGTTCCTTGCTAAGTGGTTGGGAATTCTTTGGAATGCAATCCCTGCTGGAGCTTTGTTGACACCTGCCTTGAAATAATTTGTCTAACTAAAATGCACTGTTTATGGAAGAGTATTGAAAATGCCTGTAAATCCAAACTGTTTTTTTTTTCAATATTTTTGCTTTTTAAAATACTTGTTTTACTCTGGTCATATTAGTGTTCCTGGCTAAGTGGATAACACTCTCAGTTAGAAAGTCTTTATCCACAGGGTACAGGTTTGATTCCTGGTATTGCCAGTTTATTGGGTTTGGAATGGGGGTCACTGATATCACTCAGTAATCTCAGGCAGATTTAAACCAGCTCTAAGATAGTTGGGGTAAAATATCAACAGTATTCTTTATTGTCTCCTCCGTGTCTTCCTTTTTTCTTTTTAGTAGATTTGACATTTAATAAAGTTAACAGTATCCTCTTAAACCTGATCTTGTAGAAGAGTAACTTCAGGTGAAAGTAAATTTCTCATAATTTCCCCTTTGCTTCAATATCATCATGAAATACCAATAGCTAAACTCTTTAATTTTTTGCTTTTGGTGCATGATTTAACATCAAATTTCCATGAATTTCAGCACAGTTCATAATAACATTACTAGTTAAGCATATTTGTTCAGCTATTGGATCATAAGCTCAATACCACCTTCAATGAAAATATAGTGATATTTGTGAAGAGCTGAAGGTAAACTCTTTATGAATTCCTGATATTGTCTTGACCTTAGTTACAAAATTGTAAAATAAGATTTTCATTCAGTAACCAAGCTTTTCTTCTAGGTCCAGATGGAACAACGTACTATATTCCAAAAGATGTGTGCCCAGACTTTGACCCTGCTACTCAAGCTGCATCACAGATTCAAGTAAATCCACAAGATTTCTTGGTAAGAAGAATATAAGGAATCCTCTATCACACATTTTAGTTCTTGTGTTATCTGTGCTGTGCTCTCTGCAGGCAATACATGACGTATGTATTCTAAATATTACAAAAGATAAAAGAACATGAACCATGATTTATTTTATGGATTAATATTTAATCTGTTCTCTCATAAGGACCCTATTTTTATTATTTTCTTTTTTAATTAGAGTGGCATAACTTTAAGAACCTGTTGCAAATAAGCCATGCTTTCTGGGCTTTTAGGCCATGCTCCTACAATCAAATTAATAACAGACTAAAAAAAAAATTCCAAAATTAGCCTTTCTGTAAACTCAAGTATTTACGTGCTTTTATATGTGAGTTTATGTGCTTTAATAATTTTAGACAAGTTCTACTTTGTCTTCTGGATGTGTTTTTGCTTACTTCCTGAGTAATCAAGAGCGTATGAACAAACAACAATAAAAATCTCTCCAATTAATGGTTTTATAATCATTTAGGTTTATGTTAATTTTATTCTGGTTTGTCTTTGTCATATTTATTCTTACTTTTGCAATTGTCATGTATTCTTGGAAAAAGATAAACACCAGCTAGAATATATTTTTATAATATGCTAAATTTTTGCTGCATCTGCCTTTCAGATACTAAAATTATAAACTTATTAGTTTTTTAAGACTTATTGATGCTCTTGCGCGTTTCTCAGACACTGTTGGTAATCTTTTGCGTCATTCCAATAGTTCTGTTTTGTTTTCTTCTCTAGTTTGGTTAAAAGTTGTTATTGTAGTCAGAAAATCTTTTTCTTTTTTTCCTTTCTTTCTTTGTAAATACTCTGTAGTGTATCTTCCTTCTCGGTTATAAATTAATAAATAAGTAAACAAAACCATCAAATATAAGTGTAGTAACTCCCACACTTATTTCTCATATTCAACCATTATATATGCCGGAGCATGCAGCACCACATCACCGCGTGTCAGGGTCAGCTAGTAGCTACATAAGTATGCTTTCTCAACTTTTATGGTGTTTGAAATGAGTCTAAAACATAAAATTTTGTTCAAGGTTCCAATCAACGTAGATGGAGATGAAGATTTATGGAAAAATAAAAGGACCGAATCATCAAAGAAGAAGGACGAAGAAGCCAGGGCTGTTCTCATTGAAATTATGAAACTAGAAGCAACTCGGAGAATGATGGACAGCAAAGACAAACGGGTTAAGAAATTTCAATACGTAGCTGAGCAAATGATAAAAAAGGGAGTTAATCTTCCCAGTGATCTAAAAAGGTCTGGTGAAATGGTTGAAACGCAGTGGAAAAATATGATGCAGCGCGCGAAAAGTTTTACTGACAATTGTAAGAAAACAGGTGAAGCTTCAAAAAAATAAACCCTCATTCTTTGATGATGTATATGACATTCTTAAAGATAAAGCAACCTTTAATCCAGTAATGGTCATTGACAGCATTAATGGTCAACAAAAGCCAGCCTCTGAATTTAAAGATATTGAAGATGAGGTGGAGGAATTGCTATACCATAGCAATTCTCCCTCAACTTTTACTGGAGTATCAAAAATAGTGAAGGCAAGTCTTAAAAAGCCTAGTGGAAGCAAAGCTTTTCAGGAAATGATCAATGTTATGAGTGGAGTATTCGAAATATCCAAGCAGACAGAGAAAAGGCAGAGGGAAATGGCTGATGAAAAAAAATAGATATAAAAAAACGAAGAACCCAAGAAGAAGAGACACGAAGAAAAATTGGAAGTTGCGCGTGATCTCAATGCAACACTACAAGGACTCCTAGAGCTTGAGACTAAAAAATTCAATGCTCTTCAGAAACTGTAACTTTATATGTTGATTATTTTGTCGTGTATTATATTATTCGAACTAGTCTAATTTTGATCGTATCTGAATGCTAGGTTAAAGCTTTAGGTTGAAACATCGAAATCATTTTAATAGCACAGTATTACACATACCCAAATAGCATAGTATATTGAAAACAAAACATTAAAACATATTAATAAGTCTACTGCGTTTGGCTTTACCTTCATTGCTCTCTTGGGCCCTTGTTAAGGGAGCAACTGGAATTTGTAAGTCCAATCCACCACTTGGATCTACAAATGTCGTGTTCATGCCATCCCATTTGAAATACAAATATTGTGTAATAAACAAGATGCAGTCACTATTACACTAGCCCTTTCAACACTTGTATTTACAAATTGAGTTCTTTGAAATCTATTTTTAAGGTCACCAAAAGCATTTTCGATAACTACCCGTGACTTTGACATTTGCTTATTGAACGCACGCTTTTTCTTTTGAAGTAACTGCACTTGAGTCTTTTAAAACTGGTATCAACCATGAAAGGCAAGGAAAGGTTGAGTCACCAATTACTTGATAATTTGAGTTGGTAAAATATGCATTCTTTGATGTTTCGACTCCAAACCAGAGAGATGAGTTGCAAAGAACTCTACTGTCATGGGCTGACCCTGGGAATCCCACACTTACATAGGAGAATAATTTATTTGGTAGGCACACAGCAATAATTATTATTGAGTGGAACATTCTCCTGTTTAAGTAGGAAATCTGGTCACTTTCAGGGGCTTTAATCTTAATATGGCATCCATCTATTGCACCTATAATCCCAGGCACAGGCAGTCCAGACTTCACTGAGGATTCAAAACTTAGTGCAATATCGCCCACTTCACTTGGACCTGGCCACCTTATAAAGTCTTTCACACAAATAAAAGCTAAGATATTGCAGACTCTTGTGATGGCTTGCCAAACTGCTGTTACTGATCTTGCAAACAGACTTGACAATTCCCGTAAATAGCACTGTTTGGCCAAGTACCATACAGTTATAAGGCATGTTTCTTGGATGGTCATTGGTTCAGTTCCACCCTGGCCTTTCATCTCAATGTGTTTTGTCACATAGTCTTCAAGCTTTTTGAAGGTAGTTCTTGTCATCCTAAAAGGGATAAAATGCATTTATTGTACACATGAATAAATTAATAAAGGGAATGAAGCTAGATTGATCTTACTTGTTATTCTGATTGCTATAAATATTATGTAAAATTAGGAATGGCTCCTTTAATATATATTATCCAAAAATGTACAAAATAAAATTATCTAAAATTTGACACTAATAAAGATAAGAGTCAAATTTTCATCATAGGTTACATGGCTAAAGTTTACTATTTCTTCTAGTGAAAATTCGTGAAGACTACATCTTTATCTGACAATCTTTCAATCAATCAAGTGACTGATGAATCATTCTTGATACATGAGTCTTCTGTCAATAGACTGATGGCCGTTTAGAATATGACAGCTCATTCATATTTCAAGGGTCATTCCATGAGTAAAGCTCTCATATTCCAGACTAGGTCATCTGCCTCTTGACTGATGACTTTACAATGATACATTAACCAGAAAAAAACCATGCAGCTTGCTAGTGCAGATGTGCATGTAATTTGCTGAAATTCTATGAAACTGATCAAATAAATTTTAATTTAGTTATCAGTTTATCATTTTTTAAATTTAAAATTAAAAGTTTTTAAATTTAGTTATCAGTTTTAGCATGTAGACACATCCCTGAAAGTTTCATTTTCCCAACCTAACCCCTTTGCAAGATAGCAAGAAGTCACTAAACTAAATTTTTACTGGCTATTTGACTGAAATTTTAAGCCGAGTCTTTTTTCTAAATTTAGGAAGTGTATTTGTAGATCTTGATTGCAGTTGAACAAAGTTTTGAAGCTGAGAATACTGGATTTTCACTTCTGCAGACGTTGGCATGCAAAGACAATTATTTGGTCAGATAATAGCCTATATGCAAATAACACAGCTTTGTGCAAATTTTGATTAAAAATCTATCCAATTTTCCTAAGAATTACATAAGGTCATGAATATCAACTTCTGAAGAACCACTAAATCAATTGGTTGGGCTAAAATGAAAATACATACAGTACCTTTTTATTTAGCCTAGTTTTAAAAGCATAGTGAGCCAGTTCCACAATTGTGGGAGGTTGACATCTGCTAGACCTTCTCTATACCTACACATAATACCCTGAGCATTCTACTCTACTGAATAAAAAACTCTCAAAATTTTAACTAGATGTGTTTAAACATTGAATAAGCTTGGGAGGAGGGCTACTTGCACTCCAATGTCTTTTGACTCTTAAAAAGAGTGCTAGAACTTTTAATTTCTATTCAACTTAGCTCCTTTAAAAGTTTCAATAATTTTTCTAGCTGAGCTAGGCCTATTTACAGATCTTTGAAACCTCATTAATTTTGATTGAGCAAAGTTGTAGTAAAGCTAAAAGCAGCTTTCTTGTTCTTTCTTTAAGCAAGAGACCTATTTTCCAATATTTTACTTTCATAACACAAAGATTTTAAAGGTCACTGCTCTCTGAAGAGAGAAGGGGTGGATATAGGTAATTCAAATATCCTCCTTGGTCCTGGGACATACTTTAGTCTTTAGACTCATCTCTGAAAGTTTCATTGGGCTCAATTTTTGACAAAGGCTCAAATTTAAAGAAGACCAATATGGATGAAAATTGATAAAACAAGCTCTAAGATTATCTCCCATCATTTTAGTCCACATTTCTAGCAGGATTCTTAAGTTTTGATTGGACAGCTTTGAGGTAGCTCCTTGAAGAAGGGGTTAGCTAACCTCCAGTCTCTTTGTTCAATTAATAATGATACATGAACTTTTCATTTTTGTTCAAATGAGCCCTCTGCTGATCTTTTAGGGTTATTAGTTTGATACCATCAAACCTGAGGAAAGACAAACAAATAAACATGCATCCATGGTTGTTCTGCTGGTAAAAAAAGTACAATTTTCAATGTTTTTTAGATAAAATTTTGAAACCTCCATAGCAGGGTTCTCTGATATGCTGAACCTAGAGGTGTGATTTATGTCTATCTCTCCTGGTTTTGCTACTTTAGGGTCTTCCAGGTAAGCTAGGACAATGAAATTTGGCGGGCATATCAGGAACCAGACGAGATTAAATTATAAATTGTGATTTCCCCAATTTGACCATACGGGGGGGATTGCGGGGACTGAAACTGGAAAAATTAGAAAAAATGAGGTATTTTTAACTTACAAATGGGTAATTGGATCTTAATGAAATTTTATGTTTGGAAAGATATTTTGTCTCAGAACTCTCAGAAAGATATTTTGTCTCAGAATTTTAAATCTTGACTGGATCCGGTGACATTGAGGGGAGTTTGGCAGGGACCTAAAATCCTGGAAAATGCTTAGAATGGAGGGATTGGGATGAAACTTGGTGGGCAAAATAATTACAAGTCCTAGATACAGGATTGACATAACTGGAATGGATCCGCTCTCTTTTAGGGAATTTTTTTTTGTTTGGGGGGGGGGGGGTTAATTCTAAAATTAGAAAAATGAGGTATTTTTAACTTACAAAGGAGTGATCAGATCTTAATGAAATTTCATATTTAGAAGGACCTTGTAACTCAGATCTCTTATCTTGAATCCCAACCGGATTCTGTGTCATTGGGGAGGGGGACTGGAAATCTTGGAAAACGCTTAAAGCAGAGAGATTAGGGTGAAACTTGGTGGGGTGAATAAGCACAAGTCCAAGATATGTGGTGGAAATAACTGGACCGGATCGGCTCTCTTTGGTGGAGTTGCAGGGGGGGGGGGAGTAATTAAGAAAAATTAGAAAAAAATCAGGTGTTTGCACCTTATGAATGGGTGATCAGATATTAATGAAATTTGATCTTTAGAAGGATCTTGTGCTTTAGAACTCTAATTTTAAATCCCGACCAGATCCGTTGACGTTGGGGAGAGCTGGAGGGGGAAACTGGAAATCTTAGAAAATGCTTAGAGTGGAAAGATTGGGATGAAACTTAATGGGAAGAATTCGTGAATTCTTCACGAATTCTTCACAAAAATTCGTGAAGACTACATCTTTATCTGACAATCTTTCAATCAATCAAGTGACTGATGAACCATTCTTGATACATGAGTCTTCTGTCAATAGACTGATGGCCGTTTAAAATATGACAGCTCATTCATATTTCAAGGGTCATTCCAAAAGTAGAGCTCTCATATTCCAGACTAGGTCATCTGCTTCTTGGCTGATGACTTGACAATGATACATTAACCAGAAAAAACCATGCAGCTTGCTAGTGCAGATGTGCATGTAATTTGCTGAAATTCTATGAAACTGATTAGAATTTTAGCAACAAAGAAATAAGAGGAGTCAGCTATGTTTGGCACAAAATTGATACGCAATTATGTCAATTTGTACTCTTCAGTTTAGTCAGTCAAGCACAGTAGCATGGAAAACTGTATACCCCTTTGTGTACCTGAAATGGGTCCAAAATTCGTCCTCACTCATGCAGGGGAGAATTCGATCTATAAAACCTTCATTTCTGGACACCTCATTCCTGTTCAGCAACAAGCAGCCTACCCCACAAGCAAAAATTCTGGCTATTTCATTTATATTTGTGTCCACTTCATCGTCACTAGAACTACTTGAATCACTACTATCCAGAAGCTGGAAGACTGCATTCACGATGATGATGATGATGACGAATTTAATCCTCCTTCTCACTGTCGTGACTTGAGGATCATGCACTTTGGATGAACACTGCTGAAATAAAGAAAGTCAATCATAGGGATTTATCCCTTGAGATCTTGTGTAAGAATTCAATTGTTGCTGAAATCACTGTTACATTCTCATCAGTTGCTGCTGAGCTACCAAGAAGATCATGGTAGTCTTTAAGTTTGTTTACACACATAAGATCATGAAGTTTTGTCTATGCCAATCAGTGACTGGGCACTGTAGTAGAAAGTGATTTACAGTTTCCACTTGATCACAGTAGCTACACTTTAGGTTTTCATTATAGAAGTGGGCTGAGTATGAATTTGTTCCTACATGTTCTGATTGCAGCCTGAATAGTATTTTGCCCTGTTGTCTTGATAACTTGCTGTTAAGTTCTTTTTCAAAAAACTATTTCTGTTTCCTGGTAACAAACCAGTTTGAACTTTTAGCTTGATTATTTATGAAAGATTCGTGTTTTAACTTCTGTATAATTGAACTAATAGCATATACTATAGATGGTGTTACAGCACTGGATGTCTCTTCTCCTGATATAGTTGCATCTTTAGCTGCCAGATCTGCTTGTTCGTTTCCTGGTATGCCCATGTGACCAGGTGTCCATTGAAGGGTTAAGTGTATACCCATATTGACAACTTCTTGTATTGATGTGTGGCATAAAACGGTTTCTGGGGCTGGTTTCTTAGACCAATAAAAACTTTTAAGGTCCTAAAATAGCACTTTTAGAGTCAGAGCAGATTCTTACATTAGCTCCCGGGGTAAATGAGAAAGATGCAAAGTTTGCAGCCTTGGTCAATGCAATTACTTCAGCATCAAATACAGTCAAGTTTCCATCAAGCTTGAATTTCTGCACTTTGGACTTGGACGGGACAGCAAATGCAGCTCCAACTCCATTTTTATTTTTATAAGCATCAGTATATATGCCAATATAGTCAGTAAAACTTACTTCTGTGAGGTACTTGAATGAGTTTGCTAGATCCAGCCCTTCCAAGGTTTCAAGGTCTTCTAAGAACTCTTTACTCTGGTAGTCCCATATGGGGGTGGGTATTAGATCTCCTATATGAAGCATTTCAGATAATTAGGGCTCAATGCCCTTTTCTCTAAGAGCATTAATGCCAGTTGACCGGCCATTATTTTTATTTGTTGAAAGCCATAGTTGTCCATGTCTCAGCAGGCAAGATTTCAGAGGATGATTTTTTTCTTCAGGTGTTTAAGTCCACTGATAAGACGTCGTACCTCTAAGTCTTCTAGGCCACTTTCAGATATTAAGAATGTCAAAGGTGTAGTTTTTCGAGCCCGGAATGCTATTCGAAGGGCAGAACTCTGAATACACTCCAGTTTTCTGAGGGTGGTTTTATTGGCTATTTGATAAATTATTGAACCATATTCCAATTTTGGCCTGATGTATTTTGTGTAGAATTCAATTAAGAAGTCACATTTGGGACCCCAACCCAACTTGTGGCTGACAGTATCTTCATTATATTTAACCTCCTAATACAAGCAGCTTTAGTTTGATTTATATGAGTTCTGAATGTAAGTCTCCTGTCAAAGTGACGCACTAGCCACTTGATTTCACCAACAACATCCAGTAGAGTACTATTTAATGTGAGTTTAGGATTATTGATTTTTGTTTTCCTAGTATATATCATTACTTTGGTTTTCTCTACCGATGATGAAATATCTGCTTGCATAGCCCAACAGCTTATCCGATTAAGTGAATCTTGAAGAATTGATTCTACTTCAATGACTGATCTACCAACAGCCCAAAGACAATTATCATCTGCAAAAATACCCCCTCTGACGTTTCCAGTTTCAATGGGGATGTTAAACTCACAAATATTGTAATAGACAGGACCTAATACTGACCCCTGAGGTACCCCTCTTTTTCTGTGTATCAGATTTTATGATGCAGCTTTTCCGAAAATAACCTTCATATCTCTATCCTCAAGGAAAGACAAGGAAAAGGCCAATAATCTGCCTCTTATCTTTGCTTCAAGGACTCCGTCCAAAATTTGACGATGGACCATGGTGTCAAATGCTGCCTTTACATCCAGAAACACAGCAACAAGGACTTTTTGGTTTTCAAGGGCATATAGGGCATCATTCAAGATCATAAACATAATATCATCTGTGTTTCTGCGTTTTCTGAATCCGTACTGTATATCTTGTAGCCCTTTATTTATTTCAATCATTGTAGTCAATCTTTGCTTGACAAGTCGTTCATATATTTTCCAGCAACAGGTAGTAAGGTGATAGTTCTATAGTTTTCAATCTTACTTTTATCTTTACCTTGTTTTGGTATGAGTTTTACTGTACCGTCTTTCCATGATTTGGGGAACAAGCCATGATCCCATGTTTCATTTATGATGCCTAGTAGAATTTGCACCCAGTCTACTGGTAGGTTTTGAATAAAATAAGGGTATATGCCATCATCTCCAGGCAAAGTTTTTTGGAGTGACTTGATTACAGTAGTCATTTCCTGGAGAGAAAAGGGGCCGTTATATGGTGTGTTGTTGTCTATCTGAGACATGCGCTTCACCTTGGATTTTTGAGCAATGACTTCTTCAACAAAGGGGTCCTCAACACTAACAATGCTTGCAAGATTCTATGCAGCAGCATTTTCTTTATCAATATCTGATATTAAAAACCCGTTTTTATAAACTAAAGGTGGGTTTATGCTTTCTTGACTGTCTCTGGATAACAGTTTCTTAATGGGGGTGTATGTTTTAGTCACTGGTGTACGAAAGTCCAGGCCATCTAAGAATTTAATCCATGAATCTTTTTTTTGCTCTAACTATTGTCTTTTTGAGTCGTGCATTACTTCTTTGCATTTCTACATACAGCTCATAGGTTCTATATATAGTAGCCCCCTTTCCAGCTTTTATTAATAAATTTTTGAATATTACAATATTTTCATCTGTGTTAGTAGTTTGCTCTAGTTGGACATTCACATTGGATCTATTAAGTATATTTCTAGATACATTCCAATCCATACATCTTAATTGAGACATTGATAATCTATTGCCATCAGTATTTCCATCAGGATTTGGTACATGATAATTTTTATCTAACTCTAGCAGGATAGGGTTACGGTCACTATATAATGAGCTGTCTTCACAACAGGATATGTTTGATCTATTCAAAAGTGCAGGGGAAGAAAACATCAAATCAATTGTGGTATATGAGCCTGTGTTACTGTTTAGTCGGGTTGGTAAATTCTTTTGGGTTAGGACACAAATATTTTATTCATTAGAAGTTCTACTATATGAATTCCACTTCTATTTGTAGTTCCACAATTACACCATATATTAGAATGTGAATTAAAATCACCAACAATGATAAACATGTCTCTTGGGGGGATATTTTCGATTATTGTAGACAAAACATCACTAATTTGGGGAGAGTCACCTTGAGGGTTATACACATTGAATATATTAACAGTCATATTTTTACTTAAAAATACTCTACAGCCCTGAACTTCAATTTTATCAAATTTGTCTAGGTATTGGGTTCTAATTGGAACAAAATTGATATTTTTCTTTATTCCAACTAAGATTCCCCTTTATCTGCATTGATTCTATCCTTCCTTAAAATGTTGAATCCTTTAAAAGTTGGACTAATATGGGCTTTAAGATGTGTGTCTTGTATACAGAAGATGTTTACATCATTCATAAGGCAATAGTTAACCAGCATATCTTTATTTGTTTTAACTATGGATCTTGCATTCCAGGATAATAATTTTAGGGAACTGGTCATTTTCTTGTACATTCTGAAATGATTTGGACAACATCTACTTCACCAATATTTAGGTTTATCAAAAAGGAGCAAACCTTTTGGATTTTTTGAGATAACTAAAATTGTCAAATTTTACAAAGTCTTCAGAAAATACCAATGAAATGGCCATTTTAGTCATAATTTCTCTTTTTGTCTCTTTAATAATTGCATCGAAAGTATGGTTCAATGTTGAGTGGGTTGAGGTGTTTTTCTGATAGGCTTCTTTGTGTACAGCTTGTACATAAGTCTTGTGTACAGCAGAGGCTCGTTTGTACCCTAATTGGTATAATTCAGCAACATTTAGTATTTACTGATTTTTCTGTCTTTCAGGGCATGTTTAAGAAGTTGATGAATGATTTCCCTTACAATTAATACACCTATATTTCGAAGCCCTGCTCTGGGCATCCTCAAGTTTCAACGGGCGATCCTTGGATGCATGTTTGCTAGAGCACCGCAGGCATGTAGAGTGTTCTGCTTTACAATTCTTAGCAATGTGACCTTATTTTTGACATTTGAAACACTGTAAAACTTTTCTGTTATATTCATTAACTTCTCTTTCTCTTCCAAAGCATGTAACTTTTGGGGGTAGAGTATTGCCACAAAATGTAATTAGTATTGACAAACTATCCTCTAAGATTTTGGATTCTCTATTGAAATGTTTCATTCTTTTTGCAGATTTTACAGTCAGTGTAGAGTAAACACTTTCAATAATTTATTCTTCAGATAAGTATTTTGGTATGCCTTTGATGACACCTTGAGAAATTTTTTCCTGTAGTTCAATTGATACATCCTGGTCACAAATTGAGCTTAATGATAATAGTTTCTCTGCTGTATTGTTGGAATCTACGTGTTTGACCATTTTTGGAACTTTACTGAATATTTCAAATGCAAACTTTTTGTGGCCAACCACACT
Source organism: Artemia franciscana (assembly GCF_032884065.1). Taxonomy (NCBI): domain Eukaryota; kingdom Metazoa; phylum Arthropoda; class Branchiopoda; order Anostraca; family Artemiidae; genus Artemia; species Artemia franciscana. The sequence continues at coordinate 241,536 of NW_027068448.1, forward strand.
AGTTAGGAATTTAAAAACATTTGAATCTTCTGGGAATTGCTTTCCATTTTCATTTAGGGGCACTTTCACTGCAATAGGAAAAATCTCATAGTCAGGAATATATTCTTTTTGTAGTAGCTGGTGAACATTGTTAACACTTTGGCTTCTTTTCTCATGATTTTGTACCTTGGAGGAATTAGGGGAGTGGTTTTGCCTGGGTGAACTACACTGGCTCTTACTGTTTGTGATGATCCCTTCAGCTGGAAAAGGATTTATAGCACTTAAATTTTCATTACAGTCTTCCATCTGTGGTAGTGGTGGGAAGTCTGGGTCATTTGCCCAAGATTCTGGGAATCTGTTATTTATTCTCATAGGGGATAAGTCAGGCAAGTGATTTAATGTGGGATAATTAATTGGAGATAGCTGAATTGGGTTCCAGTCACTGATGATGGAGCAGTAATGTACACCGGTTGTCCATTTTGAAGAAAGCCATAAATAAGCAGGTTGGAATTAGTGATCATGTTTCTATCAGGTGGTTCTGACCCCATCACTTCACTTGGCAGTAAAAACCACTTTTACTAAGCCTAGATTTGAGCGATTCCTTACTTACACAAAAATAATTAAGATTTCAAGAAAAAGATTATTAATCCTACCGTTTAATCTTTTCCTCCAAACTGCATTCACAGATTAAACAGCTGTAACTTTTAAAATATTTGCCATTTTAATAATACCAATGTGTTTTTTCTCTTCAATCCGTATACTAATCTTCGGGTTATGATTCAAATAGTAAATTTTCGTTTTTTCATGACGAATTTATAATCTCAATTGAGAATCCCAGATTGTCGCAAAAAAAAGCCTTTAACCAAGCATCGCTTGAACTCCTTTCAGTGTTTATTTATCTGAGCTCTTTCAACTCAATCCAGTAAACCCCTATCCAAAGCAATCCCCATGCAACTCAGCCCACATTTAATTCAACTTTTGTTTAACTGAACCTTAACTCAGCCCCTATTTTAACTGAGCCCCAGTTTAGGCATTTTAATCTAAGGTGAGACTTAACGTAAACTGTGCATTTTAAAGGATTTGAATCAAATTGGGAATGAGTTGTTTGAGACTTAAATGGGAGCTCAAAAGAAAAATTTGATGGCTCATCTTAAATCAGGACTGAATTGACAGGAGTTAGGTCTGTTAAAAGGGTTGGGTAATGGGGGTTTTTTTGAACAAGGGCTCTGCTGTATGAAAACCCAAGTTATAAAACATTTTTCGCGGTCAGTGGGTTAGTTTAATCTTTCCAAGGCATTTGTTACTTTTTTCTTACTAAGTGATTCCGTTTTGCCTAGAAAATTCTCAGAGATTCAGTGATTGTTTTTAAAATGGCTAGAATAGCTCAAAGCCTTAAACAAAACGAGCACAAATGACAAATTTGGAATAAAATTACTTTTGACAGTTTAGCTTTGAGGAGACATCTTTGAAGCTTAGAGAAGAGTGATTTTGAGAACTTAAAAGGAACAAGAATGTATGTTTTGTGGTTTACGCAACATATTTAAAAGAAAAACTGTTTCAAGCAAAGTAGATCAAAATTTTTCCTTGTCTTTGTAGGTTTCTGAAAATGGTAATTGGTTGAAAATACAAAACTGACGCAACAAAACAAATAGCCCTTTATGGGCCTTCAGAAAATTAAAAACATATTGAATTGTGCCCATTGTGCTCAAAATAACCATGGTGCAACGAAAGAAAATCCCTGCCAGAATGCGATTTCAATGTCTAATCTGTACAAGCACCCGACACACATGCTACCACCCTAGCTGCCCATCTAACAAGTCATCGAAGTTAATGACCTCAAACGCCCAAAATGATTGAATTTTACATTGTCAAACGTTTCGTCTCCTGGAATATGAATGGTAGTCTTAGTACCAAAATTACCGTGCTTGAACATCTCTGCCTCACCAAAGAAATTATTTGTCTCCAAGAACACTTTCTGTCTAACGACAGTAGAAATATATTCGATGCCTTACCCTCACAAACGGTCCATTTTGTACCAGCGAAAAGCTAAGAAACGAGGGCGCCCCTCGGGTGGACTTGCTACGGTAATAAGTGGGCATATCAACTCCGAATTGTTCGCTAGTTCCGACCATTTCTTAGCAGTTAGAGTTGGTGAGACTTTTATAATAAATGTGTACCTGCCCACCGACTACAGAGACGATTGCTCCAAAATGAAGTTTGCTCTAGCCTGCAAAGAACTGGGGAAATGTATGAATAAAATTAGTGCTTCTCATCTCCATTGGATTTTATTGGGGGACTTTAATTGTGATATATCCAAAAGTGAAAGCTCGCGTTCAGCTCTTCTGCTTAGTCTGATTCCAAATGAAAGTGCTCTTGTACCGAAAGCAGGTGACTTTACGTACATTCACCCTACCGGATCAGTTTCTAACCTTGATCATGTCCTTGTATCTAGTAGTATTTTTAGTAGCTCATTAAAAGTAGATGTGCTCCGTGAATTTTTTGTTTCTGACCATTTACCGCTATCGTTCCGAATCAGTGCACCATTTTATCGAATGCACGCAAATCGACCTTTAAAATAGAGAACAATCATTGAATGGAGTAAAACTGATTTGACTCAGTATCAGTACTGGCTTGATAATCTACTTTCGAAAATAAAAATATCTTTTGACTTGCTCCAAACATCAGTACCTATTCCCACGTCTAAAATTCGTCTAAAACTAAATACGTACTCGTCACTTATTTCACATGCGCTACTACAAGCGGAATCGCACTTTGTCCCTCGATCCAGAGTCCGTGTTGGGTCACAAGTTAAGGGCTGGTCCGGAAACCCATCCCTTGTTGAAGCCTGCCAGAAGGCCAAATTTTGGCAAGGCATATGGATAGAATGCGGGAGACCCAAGAACGGCATAGTGAACCAAATACGGATTTTCACAAAGCGCCATTTTTCCAAAGAACTGCAAAAACATAGAGCCGCTATTCGTTCTGATTTTTCAGAAAAGATAATGAGTAATCCGACGCTTCTGTGGAAAAGTTTGACCCGCAACCAGAGTGAAACAAACAACCAGAGTGAAACAAACGCTCCATCAGCTCATATCTCTGCTGTGGCCTGGCAACAGCATTTTTTGAAAGAGTTTTCATATCCTGATTCCAAAGTAGAATATCCCCTTAAATGTGATCTCAATCGGATACCGTCAAAAAAGGCTGTACCCACGTTTATTGTTTCACTGTCTGATATTATGAATTCTGCGCAAAAATTAAGAAACCTTTTTCGAGGGGTACAGATAATATTTGTGCTAAATACATTCTTCTTGGAAGTCCCCTACTACTTTGTCACCTTGATCTCATGTTCCAAATGGTGTTCACAACTGGAATAGTTCTAACCTTGTTCTCTTCTGGTCGTCTTACTCCTGTTCCAAAAAAAATAAATCGCTGAATGAGTGTTCTTCATATCACCCTATTACGGTTGCTACTACTTTCTGCAAGATGTTTGAAACATTCGTAACGCCAGAAATTACAGATAAAAGCTACATGCCGCCATATCAGTTTGGCTTCCAAAAAGGCCTAGGATGTTCCCACGCGCTTACTGCATATCGTCAATACTTATAGATGCTGATAAGTCTGGTGATTCGCTCGTCCTAGGGAGTCATGATGTAAGCCATGCTTTCGACTCTCTGATTCACGCACAGATTCTCCTTGATTTATATAAACGGGGAGTTGACAGGTCTGCCATTCATGCTTTGTATGATATGTATAACCATTTTGCTGTTGTAATCGGGCTACCTAATGGGACCATAACACGTTTCGTTATTCAAGTCCGTCGAGGCGTCAGACAGGGTGCCCTTACCTCTCCACTTGCCCTTAATAACTGTATACTGAATGCCCAATCCAGCGCAGTTCCTTTGTGTATTTTAAAAGGGATTGATGTGTCACTTATCGCTTATGCAGATGATATTTTAACCCCAGTCGAACAGTACAGTCGTTCGAAAGAAATTTTGAAATTTTAAGTAAAGAATATGCTAAGATTAACCTTATCTTCAATAGAGAAAAATCGGACGTGGTTCTGTTCAACTGGGTTGAAACTCGAGCAGGATTTACTATTAATCTCGACGGCGCGCCAGTTTCCCAAAAATCACAAATGAAATATTTAGGGCTTCCTATCGGTAACACTCTTAAAGCAACTAGAAGGCTCTTGATCCTTCATTTCCAACGTCGAACAGGAACTGCATACGGAAGCTTGATAGCAAAGAAACTTCGACTCAACCGCAAACTGCTAGTGAAACTTTACAATGCTTCTGCACTCCCGAATTTCCTATACCTTGCACCTTTTTGGCGTACGTTTACGATAACCGAGACGAAGGAACTTCGGCGAATCTATATCTGGTATGTCAAATACCTGCTTGCCCTTCCACCGTGGTCAAGAAACTCCTGGGTCATTAAAAGATACGGCAGCATAGACCCGAATGCTTCTATCAGAAAAAGCATAGAAGCTTATAATAGTAGAATTGGTCGGCACCCATGGACCGCTATTTTGATTCAACGAAAATTTTGCTTTTGTATGTTTTAATTGTTTTTAAGTAAGGTGAAGTGTTGCAAAGTTTTTTGTGTAGTTTTTTAAGTCATTTTCTTTTTCATCTTTTCTTTTATTCACATTATACTCCGTTTTTCATGTGTATTATAACGGGTTATAAATAAATTCAATTCAATAAAAGAATAAAAATTTTGAAAAATCATTTATTGGCCATAAAATGAATAAATTTTCAAACACTATTTCAGCAATCTAAAAAATCAAGAAGGCCAAGATTAATGAATCTGTTGGTTTTTATTAGTTCTTTCAAAAATATATTGCACAAATCACAGAAGTTTTCGATAAACCCAATTTTTTGTTCTTTTTAAATTTCGAATCCACTTTTTTTTGTTTTTTCTAAATATTGATCATAACATTTATTCAAGGTTTATTCACACTTACAAAAAGAATGAAACTAATGAAAATAAAATAATTCTTTGATAAAATAGGACAGCAAACAAAAGTTTAACTTCGAATTTCTATTTGGCTTAGGTTTTTAAAATCCAGGGTTTGTCACACAATGAGTCTTTTGGGTATTTACCTATTTCTGATGTGTCGCAAGTAAACAATTCAAAAGTCTATGATATCTTAAAAGTATTTATGATCTCCAGTTAAAATAGTTCATAAGAACTTGTATTTTATTAGTATTGCTTTTTTGCATTCATTATTTTGGGAGAACTGATCATTGGAAATCAATCACTGCTTCAAAGAGAAAAGATTTTTTTTAAAATATGCTCTATTCAACAACTCAAGCTCTATCACAAATGCCACTAGCTAAATTTATAGCAACTAGACTAAATTGCCTTGTAAATATCTTCATAATACTATTTTTTTAATTTACACTTTTATCGTATTTTAGAAATTTATATCGATCTTGCAACATAGATCTCGCCGTTTTCCAAGCTGTATTACAAATGCCACTAAACAAATTCATAACAACTAGACTGAATTGCCTTGTAAATATCTCTGTAATACTATTCGTTTTTTAAATTAAACTTTTATCGTATAGTAGAAATTTATAACAATCTTGCAACATAGATCTCAAAAATTTCCCTTAAAAATGTGCTTTTTAATGCTCCTTTTCATTATACTCTACAAAAAACAAGCTGAAAAAAGAGCTTTGAATTCAGCCTTTAAAAAATAGTTATAATGTACACTGTGGCCCACAATTTAGTTTTACTGGTTGTTATTGAAATATGGGGGGGGGGCACCCAAAGATCAATTTTGGTTATCACATGGAACTTTTTGATGGAGTCATTGAACAGCTCTCTTTGTTGGAAAAAAAGACAAGACACGCGTGCTACCTATGTAGAGTATGGTTTCTTGTTTTGAAGGTAGGGGGTTTTACGCTACCTATATGCCGTTTTTGGCAATCGCAATTCCAATGGAATACTTCTTGCTTTGCTTTGATGTAATTTTTGGGCAATTTCTGGTTCTTTATGAATATTTCTGAAAATTTGTTTTCAAGATAACATTTTATGAGAAATGTTAATCGGAACAACATTTGCAATTACTGAATCTGCTACAACTGGATATTTTATAGCTAGAAAGTTTTTTTTGAAAAGTGAGTTTATCAGCTTTTGGTTACTCTGTGCTGTTGTGCAACCATTGGTCTTTCTGCAAAGAGGACGGTAAGCTTTTGGTTTCAATTACATGACTTTTCTTTTTGCACCGTTTCGTTCAGTTTTTCATAGCGAATTGTGATAAATAAAAAGAAATTTGTTGAATTTTTGAAGGTCGGGCTACGGTACGTTCGGTGCGTTAAGCCCCCCTGCTTTTGTCTAATAAGACGTTTACAGTAGGAAGAAAATACATCTAATTAAGGTTTTGTTTTCAAAAAGGCCGTCAGTCAGTTCTAAAATGCACTATGTAGTGCTAGGGGGGGGGACAAACCAGATAATATTTTAGATATTCTTGAATACAAATACAGGGAAGTTAAAAATAAAAAAATGAAGAAAGTTAAAACTTAAAGAAAAAACGTATTCCAGTTGAATGAGTATAACATAACATAAAATAGAACTATATTAAACGTATTTAAACACTATTTAAAGGAATAAACTCTCTTTATTAGTAACTGACAATATGTTTTACATTCTAAGATATTTTCACGGAAGCCTTTGTCAAACAAGAGCGTAGAGATTTAGGCTCGAAGAGGATAATTTTGATGTTCAGGTACAGAACAACTTTTATTTTTTGAGGCATTATCTTGATTAATTGCTTTAAAAAGATTGGAAGGTTTGGAGGAAAGTTCCATTTTGCTGGTGGTAATTTCTCGTTTTAGTCAGCAGATTTTTCCTCCCAATGCTCACAAATTGTCCCAACCAGCCATTAATGTGATTTGAGTATCAATAAAAACTGTCGATATAAACTGATAAAAATCACCCCTTTGTTTTTTAGTTTTATAGATTTGAAGACTTTCAATAATTTTCTTAAGCTGTTAAAAGTAGCTGTCTCAGCTGAAACAGTATTTTTGAATGAAAAAAAAGAATAAACGAATCTAACTGTTTTGCCTAAATGAGTATAAAATACTTATTTTTACTAGCAATCAAACGAAAGGACATGAAGTTGGTTCAAAACAGTTGTTTCATAGTTCCTGGATTTTGTGAAAGCAGACTTTGGGCAAGGATCGATATCAGTACCAACATCACCATTCTGCTTGATATGGATGACTCCTCCGTCATTCCTGAATACAATCCTGAATAATATATATAGATATACTACTAACAACTCACCGCAGCAACAAGCTGCCTGAGGCTAACAGAGCTCTGTATTATCCTTCTTCCTAATCTATTCAAAGCCTCGCTTTTTACACCCTCCCATGAAGGTCCCACTTCCTTTAAATCTTTCTTTATGACATCCCACTCAGACGAGGACGACTTGCTTTTGTTTAGCCCTAGACAGTGTACCCAAAGGACATTCGTCGGTAATTTGTCATCTTTCATCCGCAGAAATTGTCCTAGCCATCCCAACCTTTCTTTCATTAGAGTCCTAGAAAGCGGGATTCAACTACACTTTTCGTACAGCCTACTGTTTGAGATACGGCCAGTCAGCCAGGTGCCCAGAACAATCCGGAGGCAATCTCTCTAATCTTTATTAGTACTCTAATCTTTATTTGCAGACTTATCTTCCTATTCTTTTTTTAGCTGTGTAAAACACCCTGACCCCTGGCTATTCTACTTTTAACATCGTCAGTCCTCGGACCGTTTTTTACTACCAATAATACTACCAAGTTAAGTGAAGCTGCTCACCTGATCAACCACTTCATTACCCAACGTCAAATTTCCATTTTGACTAAATCCTAGCCTTAGTGACTTATTCTTCTTAACCTTAATGTTTAAACCTATTCTAGACCCTGAACTCGCAACACCTCAAAAATTTCATTCAGTTTGCTGCGTCTTTCATCTAGGATGCTTTAATCATTAGCATGATCTATGTCTAGGAGAGTTTTTCCTCCCCATTTGATTCCGTGGTCTCCCATTGCCTTTCCCGTGATCCTTTAGACAAAGTCCATCCAAATGATCCAGATAAAGTGGGATAGAACACAAACCTGCTTAGCTTCTTATTTAATGCAAAACTAGCTGCTAACCTCATTTCCTACTTTAGCTGCAGCAGTATTATTCTCATACATAGAACTAATCACTTTAACGTATTTGTCTGGTATACAATATAAGGATAAAACCTTTGCTAAAGCTCTTCCATCAACAGAATTGAATGCTTGCCCATAATCAATAAAACTGAGGACCAAAGGTGTTTGACAAAAATGGCACTACTCAATTATTAATTTAAGAGTGAAAATCTTTTCGAAACATCCTCAACCTTTTCTAAAACTGTACTGTTCATTTCTTAAAGTCTGCAGCATCTCTCAGTTCAAAATGTATCGTATTACTAAGTAATTTGGTACCTAAAGGGACAAGACTAGTGCCTCGATAATTATGATACTCACTCTTATCACCTTTCTTTTATAATTAAGGTTTTTCCTAATTAAGGTCTTTCTAAAATCATTAGGTACTTCCCCTTTATCAAAAATCATATTCATAATCTTCAGTAGCTTATTTCTAACCTCAGAGCCACCATATTTAAGAAACTCTTATATCACACTATCAGCACTTGGAGCCTTATTATTTTTTAATCCTTTTAGTATTGTCTCCCATTCTTCCTCAAAAAACAAATCTTCCTTCACAACCGAGGTATCGCAAACTTTTTCATTTTCATCAATATCTTTTCCTGTAACTGCATCTCGGTTTAGCACATTCTCAAAATTTTCCGCCCATTTTTCTTTAACTCTTTCCTTATTACTAATC